>NC_088223.1:4730547-4785547 GCF_036934945.1 Oncorhynchus masou masou | reverse complement strand
AGGAGAGGAGAGGAGAGGATAGGAGAGGAGAGGAGAGGAGAGGAGAGGAGAGGAGAGGAGAGGAGAGGAGAGGAGAGAAGAGGAGAGGAGAGGAGAGGAGAGGAGGGGACAGGAGAGGAGAGGAGAGGAGACTGCCCTCTGATATGATTATTTCATGGTTATGACGCTGGTTGTCAATTAAAGTGTGAGTTTATTCAGCAGTGATAAAATAAGTATAATACACAGATGTTATTCTCTATAAAGCTCCTTCTAGTATATTCTAGTATACAGACATGGGTGATGTCTGCCCCAGGGTGTGCTAGTTTTTTAACCCAGCTTGTCTTTGGTCTATAATTATTATTTACTTCACTACGCAAGTCAGTTAAGAACAAATTCTTATTTACAATGACAGTCTAGGAATAGTGTGTTAACTGCCTTGTTCCGGGGCAGAACGACAGAATTTTACCTTGTTAGCTCGGGGATTTGATCTAGCAACCTTTCGGTTACTAGTCCAAAGTCACTAGGCTACCTACCGTCCCAATTAAGACCGTCATTATTTGAATGGCTGGAACAAAAATCTGTAAACTCCTGTCCTTTGTATAAAAAAATAATAATAATGTTGGCTAAATTTGCCATCATGTACAGATGTAGGATCTTAATTTGAGCCAGTTTGCTAAAGCAGGAAAATAATCCGGCAGCAACATGACATTTCTATTAATAATATATATATATGTATATATGTGCATTTTAATTACATTTCTTTTAGGAGTTGATGCATTTTTCGTAAGGGCAAATCAAGACAAACATGTCAAAGTGGAAATTCAAAAACTTCTGAAGCTTTTTCTTTCCTTTTATGTATCATAATTATTTAGCTAATTTTCTTTTTAACTCTGCATTGATTGGAAAGGGCTCATAAGTAAGGCGTTCACTTTAATAAGGTCTACACCTGTTGTATTCGGTGCATGTGACAAATTACAATTTGATATGATTTAAACCTCAAATAGACACATTTTACATCTGTACTGAACACGGTTTTGAATGTTGGAGGTTCATCTCACTTGGTGAAGGATGTTTATTATATTCCATTATTATTATATTCTTATTTTTATTTTACTGTTCATTTATTCTTTTATCACTTCCTGTTCCTATTCTTATCTTGTATTATTTCTTATTGTTGTTGCATTGTCCAGAAGGAACATGGAAATTAGGATCTCGTTGGACGTTGTATAACATGTGCATCCTGTCCAAACAGTACAGAGGAGTTTGTTTTTTTAACAATTCATGCAGATACAGGAAAAACAATACAAGTTGTTATTTATTATCTAAATGACGTTGATATCTTCCCAGGGTTCTAGTATTGAGGCTGGGGCATCTGGGGCTTGTAGTTCATATGTCTTATTCACTGCAAGGAGAGAAAAAGTCATTAACAACATTACAATATTATATAATATAATATATATATATATTGCTGTTTGGTATGCATATATATAATATTATATATTGATATAATTAAATTGGACACGTTCTCCTTTATAATATGCCAGTGTTTGTTTTGTATCCAGTTAACGTAGCTTACATTAGTCATTAGGATGAAGTAGCATATGCAATGTAATCTAGATCTACTGCATCATATCGTCTATCGGTATTAGTTATCAGTGCATAAGGTGAAATAGAAAACCACGCTATCGTCAACATCAGTGTCATTTAATAATATTCATGGGTATTCTGTTACTGGTTTATTTATTGATCATGTAAAATCTACCTATTCAAGGATAGCTAGCACTAGTTGCTCACGCTGCTACGTTGTCTGCACTGTAAACAGACGTAGCTAGCTAGCATAAAAGGTAGCTTTTTTTGACACTGGCTGCATTATGATGCGATTTCCTGTTTTCCATTAGGTCACAACGTATTATTCTGACGCGCTCTGTGTTCCAGACAGTATCTCTCTGTGTTCCAGACAGTATCTCTCTGTGTTCCAGACAGTATCTCTCTGTGTTCCAGACAGTATCTCTCTGTGTTTCAGACAGTATCTCTCTGTGTTCCAGACAGTATCTCTCTGTGTTCCAGGCAGTATCTCTCTGTGTTCCAGACAGTATCTCTCTGTGTTCCAGACAGTATCTCTCTGTGTTCCAGACATTATCTCTCTGTGTTCCAGACAGTATCTCTCTGTGTTCCCGACAGTATCTCTCTGTGTCCCAGACAGTATCTCTCTGTGTTCCAGGCAGTATCTCTCTGTGTTCCAGGCAGTATCTCTCTGTGTTCCAGACAGTATCTCTCTGTGTTCCAGACAGTATCTCTCTGTGTTCCAGACAGTATCTCTCTGTGTTCCAGACAGTATCTCTCTGTGTTCCAGACAGTATCTCTCTGTGTTCCAGGCAGTATCTCTCTGTGTTCCAGACAGTATCTCTCTGTGTTCCAGACAGTATCTCTCTGTGTTCCAGGCAGTATCTCTCTGTGTTCCAGACAGTATCTCTCTGTGTTCCAGGCAGTATCTCTCTGTGTTCCAGACAGTATCTCTCTGTGTTCCAGACAGTATCTCTCTGTGTTCCAGACAGTATCTCTCTGTGTTCCAGACAGTATCTCTCTGTGTTCCAGACAGTATCTCTCTGTGTTCCAGACAGTATCTCTCTGTGTTCCAGACACTATCTCTCTGTGTTCCAGGCAGTATCTCTCTGTGTTCCAGACAGTATCTCTCAGTGTTCCAGACAGTATCTCTCAGTGTTCCAGACAGTATCTCTCTGTGTTCCAGACAGTATCTCTCTGTGTTCCAGACAGTATCTCTCTGTGTTCTAGACAGTATCTCTCTGTGTTCCAGACAGTATCTCTCTGTGTTCCAGACAGTATCTCTCTGTGTTCCAGACAGTATCTCTCTGTGTTCCAGACAGTATCTCTCTGTGTTCCAGACAGTATCTCTCTGTGTTCCAGACAGTATCTCTCTGTGTTCCAGACAGTATCTCTCTGTGTTCCAGGAAGTATCTCTCTGTGTTCCAGGCAGTATCTCTCTGTGTTCCAGACAGTATCTCTCTGTGTTCCAGACAGTATCCCTCTGTGTTCCAGACAGTATCTCTCTGTGTTCCAGACAGTATCTCTCTGTGTTCCAGGCAGTATCTCTCTGTGTTCCAGACAGTATCCCTCTGTGTTCCAGACAGTATCTCTCTGTGTTCCAGACAGTATCTCTCTGTGTTTTAGACAGTATCTCTCTGTGTTCCAGACAGTATCTCTCTGTGTTCCAGACAGTATCTCTCTGTGTTCCAGACAGTATCTCTCTGTGTTCTAGACAGTATCTCTCTGTGTTCCAGGCAGTATCTCTCTGTGTTCCAGACAGTATCCCTCTGTGTTCCAGACAGTATCACTCTGTGTTCCAGACAGTATCTCTCTGTGTTCCAGACAGTATCTCTCTGTGTTCCAGGCAGTATCTCTCTGTGTTCCAGGCAGTATCTCTCTGTGTTCCAGACAGTATCTCTCTGTGTTCCAGACAGTATCCCTCTGTGTTCCAGACAGTATCTCTCTGTGTTCCAGACAGTATCTCTCTGTGTTCCAGGCAGTATCTCTCTGTGTTCCAGACAGTATCCCTCTGTGTTCCAGACAGTATCTCTCTGTGTTCCAGACAGTATCTCTCTGTGTTTTAGACAGTATCTCTCTGTGTTCCAGACAGTATCTCTCTGTGTTCCAGACAGTATCTCTCTGTGTTCCAGACAGTATCTCTCTGTGTTCTAGACAGTATCTCTCTGTGTTCCAGGCAGTATCTCTCTGTGTTCCAGACAGTATCCCTCTGTGTTCCAGACAGTATCACTCTGTGTTCCAGACAGTATCTCTCTGTGTTCCAGACAGTATCTCTCTTTGTTCCAGACAGTATCTCTCAGTGTTCCAGTCAGTATCTCTCTGTGTTCTAGACAGTATCTCTCTGTGTTCTAGACAGTATCTCTCTGTGTTCCAGACAGTATCTCTCTGTGTTCCAGACAGTATCTCTCTGTGTTCCAGACAGTATCTCTCTGTGTTCCAGACAGTATCTCTCAGTGTTCCAGACAGTATCTCTCTGTGTTCCAGACAGTATCTCTCTGTGTTCCAGACAGTATCTCTCTGTGTTCCAGACAGTATCTCTCTGTGTTCCAGACAGTTTCTCTCAGCGGTACTTGGAAGATCACACCATGAAAGTATGGGAGAACGCAGAATACAGGCGCCCATTTTGGAAACAGTTCTATCTAGTATCAACTCTCTAGTGCACTACTGTTGACCATGGCCCATAGTGAATAGGGTGCCATGTGGGACAGATCTGTTATAAATCACCTCCATCTTGGAACTCCTCCACCATTATAAATCACCTCCATCTTGGAACTCCTCCACCATTATAAATCACCTTCATCTTGGAACTCCTCCACCCTTATAAATCACCTCCATCTTGGAACTCCTCCACCCTTATAAATCACCTCCATCTTGGAACTCCTCCACCCTTATAAATCACCTTCATCTTGGAACTCCTCCACCCTTATAAATCACCTCCATCTTGGAACTCCTCCACCATTATAAATCACCTCCATCTTGGAACTCCTCCACCATTATAAATCACCTCCATCTTGGAACTCCTCCACCATTATAAATCACCTCCATCTTGGAACTCCTCCACCCTTATAAATCACCTCCATCTTGGAACTCCTCCACCATTATAAATCACCTCCATCTTGGAACTCCTCCACCATTATAAATCACCTCCATCTTGGAACTCCCTTAAAAATCTTCTCCATCTTGGAACTCCTCCACCATTATAAATCACCTCCATCTTGGAACTCCTCCACCATTATAAATCACCTCCATCTTGGAACTCCTCCACCATTATAAATCACCTCCATCTTGGAACTCCTCCACCATTATAAATCACCTCCATCTTGGAACTCCCTTAAAAATCACCTCCATCTTGGAACTCCTCCACCATTATAAATCACCTCCATCTTGGAACTCCCTTATAAATCACCTCCATCTTGGAACTCCTCCACCATTATAAATCACCTCCATCTTGGAACTCCTCCACCATTATAAATCACCTCCATCTTGGAACTCCCTTAAAAATCACCTCCATCTTGGAACTCCCCCTCCATTATAAAACATATTTTGAAAGCTATAGAAATGTATTATGTTTTGCTCCATTTATTCTATTACAGGCCCCTTAATGGATACTTTTAAATTATATTATGTGAGATAAACATACAAATACCAAATTAAAAGAATATATAGAAACATTTTCCTTAAAGTAGAATTTATTAAATGTCCGAATATTACTGGCTCCACTACAAGTACATAAACAGAATTAATTACATGTAATTTTGTCCTAAAAACATTTAATCATGAAAACTGTAGAATTCCATTCATTCTTATGGAGGACTGCTTTTATATTTGACGTTTTACTTGACCTTTATCTTGACAGGGAAGGCACTCCGAGATCAATTCATATTTTACAGGTGAGCCCTATAGAAGCAAAAATATGCATATCTATACAATAAAAGAAAGTGCCAAAATGGCCGACAAATGTGTCTTCAAAGCCGCTCATTGGCCTATACATAGCATCAGGAAACCAGGGTTTATATACATCACTGGCATTGACTGGTCTGGAAACAAGTTTACACAGAGGACCTGGAAACAGGGCACTTTGACCTCTCTCTGGGGTCATTTCTGTCATTTTAGTTTCTTAAAGCAACAGTTCACTCGGAATCCAAATTGACATGATTATTCACTGTTTTGTCTCTTTTCCTTCAATGTGTGATGGAGCTGATAGGGTTTCCTGTGTCTGTGTGATGTACAGTAGGTCTGGGCTTCTCCTGTGTCTCTGTACTGTAGGTCTGGGCTTCTCCTGTGTCTCTGTACTGTAGGTCTGGGCTTCTCCTGTGTCTCTGTACTGTAGGTCTGGGCTTCTCCTGTGTCTCTGTACTGTAGGTCTGGGCTTCTCCTGTGTCCGTGTGCTGTAGGTATGGGCTTCTCCTGTGTCTCTGTACTGTAGGTCTGGGCTTCTCCTGTGTCTCTGTACTGTAGGTATGGGCTTCTCCTGTGTCTCTGTACTGTAGGTCTGGGCTTCTCCTGTGTCTCTGTACTGTAGGTATGGGCTTCTCCTGTGTCTCTGTACTGTAGGTCTGGGCTTCTCCTGTGTCTCTGTACTGTAGGTCTGGGCTTCTCCTGTGTCTCTGTACGGTAGGTCTGGGCTTCTCCTGTGTCTCTGTACTGTAGGTCTGGGCTTCTCCTGTGTCTCTGTACTGTAGGTCTGGGCTTCTCCTGTGTCCGTGTGCTGTAGGTATGGGCTTCTCCTGTGTCTCTGTACTGTAGGTCTGGGCTTCTCCTGTGTCTCTGTACTGTAGGTCTGGGCTTCTCCTGTGTCTCTGTACAGTAGGTCTGGGCTTCTCCTCTGTCTGTGTACTGTAGGTCTGGGCTTCTCCTGTGTCTCTGTACTGTAGGTCTGGGCTTCTCCTGTGTCTCTGTACTGTAGGTCTGGGCTTCTCATGTGTCTCTGTACTGTAGGTCTGGGCTTCTCCTGTGTCTCTGTACTGTAGGTCTGGGCTTCTCCTGTGTCTCTGTACTGTAGGTCTGGGCTTCTCCTCTGTCTGTGTACTGTAGGTCTGGGCTTCTCCTGTGTCTCTGTACAGTAGGTCTGGGCTTCTCCTGTGTCTCTCTACTGTAGGTCTGGGCTTCTCCTGTGTCTCTGTACTGTAGGTCTGGGCTTCTCCTGTGTCTCTGTACAGTAGGTCTGGGCTTCTCCTCTGTCTGTCTACTGTAGGTATGTCTGTGTACTGTAGGTCTGGGCTTCTCCTGTGTCTCTGTACTGTAGGTCTGGGCTTCTCCTGTGTCTCTGTACAGTAGGTCTGGGCTTCTCTTGTGTCTCTGTACTGTAGGTCTGGGCTTCTCCTGTGTCTCTGTGCAGTAGGTATGGGCTTCTCCTCTGTCTGTGTACTGTAGGTATGTCTGTGTACTGTAGGTCTGGGCTTCTCCTGTGTCTCTGTACTGTAGGTCTGGGCTTCTCCTGTGTCTCTGTACAGTAGGTCTGGGCTTCTCCTCTGTCTGTGTACTGTAGGTCTGGGCTTCTCCTCTGTCTGTGTACTGTAGGTATGGGCTTCTCCTCTGTCTGTGTACTGTAGGTATGGGCTTCTCCTGTGTCTCTGTACTGTAGGTCTGGGCTTCTCCTCTGTCTGTGTACTGTAGGTCTGGGCTTCTCCTGTGTCTCTGTACTGTAGGTATGGGCTTCTCCTGTGTCTCTGTACTGTAGGTATGGGCTTCTCCTCTGTCTGTGTGCTGTAGGTCTGGGCTTCTCCTGTGTCTCTGTACTGTAGGTCTGGGCTTCTCCTGTGTGTCTGTACTGTAGGTCTGGGCTTCTCCTGTGTCCGTGTACTGTAGGTCTGGGCTTCTCCTCTGTCTCTGTACTGTAGGTCTGGGCTTCTCCTGTGTCTCTGTACTGTAGGTCTGGGCTTCTCCTCTGTCTGTGTACTGTAGGTCTGGGCTTCTCCTGTGTCTCTGTACTGTAGGTATGGGCTTCTCCTGTGTCTCTGTACTGTAGGTCTGGGCTTCTCCTCTGTCTGTGTACTGTAGGTCTGGGCTTCTCCTGTGTCTCTGTACTGTAGGTCTGGGCTTCTCCTGTGTCTCTGTAATGTAGGTCTGGGCTTCTCCTCTGTCTGTGTACTGTAGGTCTGGGCTTCTCCTGTGTCTCTGTACTGTAGGTCTGGGCTTCTCCTGTGTCTCTGTACTGTAGGTCTGGGCTTCTCCTCTGTCTGTGTACTGTAGGTCTGGGCTTCTCCTGTGTCTCTGTACTGTAGGTATGGGCTTCTCCTGTGTCTCTGTACTGTAGGTCTGGGCTTCTCCTCTGTCTGTGTACTGTAGGTCTGGGCTTCTCCTGTGTCTCTGTACTGTAGGTCTGGGCTTCTCCTCTGTCTGTGTACTGTAGGTATGGGCTTCTCCTGTGTCTCTGTACTGTAGGTCTGGGCTTCTCCTCTGTCTGTGTACTGTAGGTCTGGGCTTCTCCTCTGTCTGTGTACTGTAGGTCTGGGCTTCTCCTGTGTCTCTGTACTGTAGGTATGGGCTTCTCCTGTGTGATGTACTGTAGGTCTGGGCTTCTCCTGTGTGATGTACTGTAGGTATGGGCTTCTCCTGTGTCTCTGTACTGTAGGTCTGGGCTTCTCCTCTGTCTGTGTACTGTAGGTATGGGCTTCTCCTGTGTCTCTGTACTGTAGGTATGGGCTTCTCCTGTGTCTGTGTACTGTAGGTCTGGGCTTCTCCTGTGTGATGTACTGTAGGTCTGGGCTTCTCCTGTGTGATGTACTGTAGGTATGGGCTTCTCCTGTGTGATGTACTGTAGGTATGGGCTTCTCCTGTGTGATGTACTGTAGGTATGGGCTTCTCCTGTGTGATGTACTGTAGGTATGGGCTTCTCCTCTGTCTGTGTACTGTAGGTCTGGGCTTCTCCTGTGTGATGTACTGTAGGTATGGGCTTCTACTCTGTCTGTTTACTGTAGGTCTGGGCTTCTCCTGTGTGATGTACTGTAGGTATGGGCTTCTCCTCTGTCTGTGTACTGTAGGTCTGGGCTTCTCCTGTGTCTCTGTACTGTAGGTATGGGCTTCTCCTGTGTCTCTGTACTGTAGGTCTGGGCTTCTCCTCTGTCTGTGTGCTGTAGGTCTGGGCTTCTCCTGTGTCTCTGTACTGTAGGTCTGGGCTTCTCCTGTGTCTCTGTACTGTAGGTCTGGGCTTCTCCTCTGTCTGTGTACTGTAGGTATGGGCTTCTCCTGTGTCTCTGTACTGTAGGTATGGGCTTCTCCTCTGTCTGTGTACTGTAGGTATGGGCTTCTCCTGTGTCTGTGTACTGTAGGTCTGGGCTTCTCCTCTGTCTGTGTACTGTAGGTATGGGCTTCTCCTGTGTGATGTACTGTAGGTCTGGGCTTCTCCTGTGTCTGTGTACTGTAGGTCTGGGCTTCTCCTCTGTCTGTGTACTGTAGGTATGGGCTTCTCCTGTGTGATGTACTGTAGGTATGGGCTTCTCCTCTGTCTGTGTACTGTAGGTCTGGGCTTCTCCTGTGTCTGTGTACTGTACGTCTGGGCTTCTCCTGTGTCTGTGTACTGTAGGTCTGGGCTTCTCCTGTGTCTGTGTACTGTAGGTCTGGGCTTCTCCTGTGTCTGTGTACTGTAGGTCTGGGCTTCTCCTCTGTCTGTGTACTGTAGGTCTGGGCTTCTCCTGTGTCTCTGTACTGTAGGTCTGGGCTTCTCCTGTGTCTCTGTACTGTAGGTCTGGGCTTCTCCTGTGTCTGTGTACTGTAGGTATGGGCTTCTCCTGTGTCTCTGTACTGTAGGTCTGGGCTTCTCCTGTGTCTCTGTACTGTAGGTCTGGGCTTCTCCTGTGTCTGTGTACTGTAGGTCTGGGCTTCTCCTGTGTCTCTGTACTGTAGGTCTGGGCTTCTCCTGTGTCTCTGTTCTGTAGGTCTGGGCTTCTCCTGTGTCTCTGTACTGTAGGTCTGGGCTTCTCCTGTGTCTCTGTACTGTAGGTCTGGGCTTCTCCTGTGTGATGTACTGTAGGTCTGGGCTTCTCCTGTGTCTCTGTACTGTAGGTCTGGGCTTCTCCTGTGTGATGTACTGTAGGTCTGGGCTTCTCCTGTGTCTCTGTACTGTAGGTCTGGGCTTCTCCTGTGTGATGTACTGTAGGTCTGGGCTTCTCCTGTGTCTCTGTACTGTAGGTCTGGGCTTCTCCTGTGTCTCTGTTCTGTAGGTCTGGGCTTCTCCTGTGTCTCTGTACTGTAGGTCTGGGCTTCTCCTCTGTCTGTGTGCTGTAGGTCTGGGCTTCTCCTGTGTCTCTGTACTGTAGGTCTGGGCTTCTCCTGTGTCTCTGTACTGTAGGTCTGGGCTTCTCCTCTGTCTGTGTACTGTAGGTATGGGCTTCTCCTGTGTCTCTGTACTGTAGGTATGGGCTTCTCCTGTGTCTCTGTACTGTAGGTCTGGGCTTCTCCTCTGTCTGTGTACTGTAGGTATGGGCTTCTCCTGTGTCTCTGTGCTGTAGGTATGGGCTTCTCCTCTGTCTGTGTACTGTAGGTATGGGCTTCTCCTGTGTCTGTGTACTGTAGGTCTGGGCTTCTCCTGTGTCTGTGTACTGTAGGTCTGGGCTTCTCCTCTGTCTGTGTACTGTAGGTATGGGCTTCTCCTGTGTGATGTACTGTAGGTATGGGCTTCTCCTCTGTCTGTGTACTGTAGGTCTGGGCTTCTCCTGTGTCTGTGTACTGTAGGTCTGGGCTTCTCCTCTGTCTGTGTACTGTAGGTATGGGCTTCTCCTGTGTCTCTGTTCTGTAGGTCTGGGCTTCTCCTCTGTCTGTGTACTGTAGGTATGGGCTTCTCCTGTGTCTCTGTACTGTAGGTCTGGGCTTCTGCTGTGTGATGTACTGTAGGCATGGGCTTCTCCTCTGTCTGTGTACTGTAGGTCTGGGCTTCTCCTCTGTCTGTGTACTGTAGGTCTGGGCTTCTCCTCTGTCTGTGTACTGTAGGTATGGGCTTCTCCTCTGTCTGTGTACTGTAGGTATGGGCTTCTCCTGTGTCTCTGTACTGTAGGTCTGGGCTTCTCCTCTGTCTGTGTACTGTAGGTATGTCTGTGTACTGTAGGTCTGGGCTTCTCCTCTGTCTGTGTACTGTAGGTCTGGGCTTCTCCTGTGTCTCTGTACTGTAGGTCTGGGCTTCTCCTGTGTCTCTGTACTGTAGGTCTGGGCTTCTCCTGTGTCTGTGTACTGTAGGTATGGGCTTCTCCTGTGTCTCTGTACTGTAGGTCTGGGCTTCTCCTGTGTCTCTGTACTGTAGGTCTGGGCTTCTCCTGTGTCTGTGTACTGTAGGTCTGGGCTTCTCCTGTGTCTCTGTACTGTAGGTCTGGGCTTCTCCTGTGTCTCTGTTCTGTAGGTCTGGGCTTCTCCTGTGAATCTGTTCTGTAGGTCTGGGCTTCTCCTGTGTCTCTGTTCTGTAGGTCTGGGCTTCTCCTGTGTCTCTGTTCTGTAGGTCTGGGCTTCTCCTGTGTCTCTGTTCTGTAGGTCTGGGCTTCTCCTGTGTCTCTGTTCTGTAGGTCTGGGCTTCTCTTGTGTCTGTGTAATGGGCTGTAAGTATGGGCTTCTCCTGTGTCTGTGTACTGTAGGTATGGGCTTCTCTTGTGTCTGTGTTATGGGCTGTAAGTATGGGCTTCTCCTGTGTCCGTGTACTGTAGGTCTTGGCTTCTCCTGTGTCTCTGTACTGTAGGTCTGGGCTTCTCCTCTGTCTCTGTACTGTAGGTCTGGGCTTCTCCTGTGTCTCTGTTCTGTAGGTCTGGGCTTCTCCTGTGTCTGTGTGATGTACTGTAGGTCTGGGCTTCTCCTGTGTCTCTGTACTGTAGGTCTGGGCTTCTCCTGTGTGATGTACTGTAGGTATGGGCTTCTCCTGTGTGATGTACTGTAGGTATGGGCTTCTCCTCTGTCTGTGTACTGTAGGTCTGGGCTTCTCCTCTGTCTGTGTACTGTAGGTATGGGCTTCTCCTCTGTCTGTGTACTGTAGGTATGGGCTTCTCCTGTGTCTCTGTACTGTAGGTCTGGGCTTCTCCTCTGTCTGTGTACTGTAGGTCTGGGCTTCTCCTGTGTCTCTGTACTGTAGGTCTGGGCTTCTCCTGTGTGATGTACTGTAGGTATGGGCTTCTCCTCTGTCTGTGTACTGTAGGTCTGGGCTTCTCCTGTGTGATGTACTGTAGGTATGGGCTTCTCCTCTGTCTGTGTACTGTAGGTCTGGGCTTCTCCTGTGTCTCTGTACTGTAGGTATGGGCTTCTCCTGTGTCTCTGTACTGTAGGTCTGGGCTTCTCCTCTGTCTGTGTGCTGTAGGTCTGGGCTTCTCCTGTGTCTCTGTACTGTAGGTCTGGGCTTCTCCTGTGTCTCTGTACTGTAGGTCTGGGCTTCTCCTCTGTCTGTGTACTGTAGGTATGGGCTTCTCCTGTGTCTCTGTACTGTAGGTATGGGCTTCTCCTCTGTCTGTGTACTGTAGGTATGGGCTTCTCCTGTGTCTGTGTACTGTAGGTCTGGGCTTCTCCTGTGTCTGTGTACTGTAGGTATGGGCTTCTCCTGTGTCTGTGTACTGTAGGTCTGGGCTTCTCCTGTGTCTGTGTACTGTAGGTCTGGGCTTCTCCTGTGTCTGTGTACTGTAGGTCTGGGCTTCTCCTCTGTCTGTGTACTGTAGGTATGGGCTTCTCCTGTGTGATGTACTGTAGGTATGGGCTTCTCCTCTGTCTGTGTACTGTAGGTCTGGCTTCTCCTGTGTCTGTGTACTGTAGGTCTGGGCTTCTCCTGTGTCTGTGTACTGTAGGTCTGGGCTTCTCCTGTGTCTCTGTACTGTAGGTCTGGGCTTCTCCTCTGTCTGTGTACTGTAGGTCTGGCTTCTCCTGTGTCTGTGTACAGTAGGTCTGGGCTTCTCCTCTGTCTGTGTACTGTAGGTCTGGGCTTCTCCTCTGTCTGTGTACTGTAGGTATGGGCTTCTCCTGTGTGATGTACTGTAGGTATGGGCTTCTCCTCTGTCTGTGTACTGTAGGTCTGGGCTTCTCCTCTGTCTGTGTACTGTAGGTCTAGGCTTCTCCTCTGTCTGTGTACTGTAGGTATGGGCTTCTCCTCTGTCTGTGTACTGTAGGTATGGGCTTCTCCTGTGTCTGTGTACTGTAGGTCTGGGCTTCTCCTGTGTCTGTGTACTGTAGGTCTGGGCTTCTCCTGTGTCTCTGTACTGTAGGTCTGGGCTTCTCCTCTGTCTGTCTACTGTAGGTCTGGGCTTCTCCTGTGTCTCTGTACTGTAGGTCTGGGCTTCTCCTGTGTCTGTGTACTGTAGGTATGGGCTTCTCCTGTGTCTCTGTACTGTAGGTCTGGGCTTCTCCTGTGTCTCTGTACTGTAGGTCTGGGCTTCTCCTGTGTCTGTGTACTGTAGGTCTGGGCTTCTCCTGTGTCTCTGTACTGTAGGTCTGGGCTTCTCCTGTGTCTCTGTTCTGTAGGTCTGGGCTTCTCCTGTGTCTCTGTACTGTAGGTCTGGGCTTCTCCTGTGTCTCTGTACTGTAGGTCTGGGCTTCTCCTGTGTGATGTACTGTAGGTCTGGGCTTCTCCTGTGTCTCTGTACTGTAGGTCTGGGCTTCTCCTGTGTGATGTACTGTAGGTCTGGGCTTCTCCTGTGTCTCTGTACTGTAGGTCTGGGCTTCTCCTGTGTGATGTACTGTAGGTCTGGGCTTCTCCTGTGTCTCTGTACTGTAGGTCTGGGCTTCTCCTGTGTCTCTGTTCTGTAGGTCTGGGCTTCTCCTGTGTCTCTGTACTGTAGGTCTGGGCTTCTCCTCTGTCTGTGTGCTGTAGGTCTGGGCTTCTCCTGTGTCTCTGTACTGTAGGTCTGGGCTTCTCCTGTGTCTCTGTACTGTAGGTCTGGGCTTCTCCTCTGTCTGTGTACTGTAGGTCTGGGCTTCTCCTGTGTCTCTGTACTGTAGGTCTGGGCTTCTCCTCTGTCTGTGTACTGTAGGTCTGGGCTTCTCCTGTGTCTCTGTACTGTAGGTATTGGCTTCTCCTGTGTGATGTACTGTAGGTATGGGCTTCTCCTCTGTCTGTGTACTGTAGGTCTGGGCTTCTCCTGTGTCTGTGTACTGTAGGTCTGGGCTTCTCCTGTGTCTGTGTACTGTAGGTCTGGGCTTCTCCTGTGTCTGTGTACAGTAGGTCTGGGCTTCTCCTCTGTATGTGTACTGTAGGTATGGGCTTCTCCTGTGTGATGTACTGTAGGTATGGGCTTCTCCTCTGTCTGTGTACTGTAGGTCTGGGCTTCTCCTCTGTCTGTGTACTGTAGGTCTGGGCTTCTCCTCTGTCTGTGTACTGTAGGTCTGGGCTTCTCCTCTGTCTGTGTACTGTAGGTCTGGGCTTCTCCTGTGTCTCTGTACTGTAGGTCTGGGCTTCTCCTCTGTCTGTGTACTGTAGGTCTGGGCTTCTCCTGTGTCTCTGTACTGTAGGTATGGGCTTCTCCTGTGTGATGTACTGTAGGTATGGGCTTCTCCTCTGTCTGTCTACTGTAGGTATGTCTGTGTACTGTAGGTATGGGCTTCTCCTCTGTCTGTGTACTGTAGGTCTGGGCTTCTCCTCTGTCTGTGTACTGTAGGTATGGGCTTCTCCTCTGTCTGTGTACTGTAGGTCTGGGCTTCTCCTGTGTCTCTGTACTGTAGGTCTGGGCTTCTCCTCTGTCTGTGTACTGTAGGTATGGGCTTCTCCTCTGTCTGTGTACTGTAGGTCTGGGCTTCTCCTGTGTCTGTGTACTGTAGGTCTGGGCTTCTCCTGTGTCTCTGTACTGTAGGTATGGGCTTCTCCTGTGTCTCTGTACTGTAGGTCTGGGCTTCTCCTCTGTCTGTGTACTGTAGGTCTGGGCTTCTCCTGTGTCTGTGTACTGTAGGTCTGGGCTTCTCCTGTGTCTCTGTACTGTAGGTATGGGCTTCTCCTGTGTCTCTGTACTGTAGGTCTGGGCTTCTCCTGTGTCTCTGTACTGTAGGTCTGGGCTTCTCCTGTGTGATGTACTGTAGGTCTGGGCTTCTCCTGTGTCTCTGTACTGTAGGTCTGGGCTTCTCCTGTGTGATGTACTGTAGGTCTGGGCTTCTCCTGTGTCTCTGTACTGTAGGTCTGGGCTTCTCCTGTGTGATGTACTGTAGGTCTGGGCTTCTCCTGTGTCTCTGTACTGTAGGTCTGGGCTTCTCCTGTGTCTCTGTTCTGTAGGTCTGGGCTTCTCCTGTGTCTCTGTACTGTAGGTCTGGGCTTCTTCTCTGTCTGTGTGCTGTAGGTCTGGGCTTCTCCTGTGTCTCTGTACTGTAGGTCTGGGCTTCTCCTGTGTCTCTGTACTGTAGGTCTGGGCTTCTCCTGTGTCTCTGTACTGTAGGTCTGGGCTTCTCCTCTGTCTGTGTACTGTAGGTCTGGGCTTCTCCTGTGTCTCTGTACTGTAGGTCTGGGCTTCTCCTCTGTCTGTGTACTGTAGGTATGGGCTTCTCCTGTGTCTCTGTGCTGTAGGTATGGGCTTCTCCTGTGTCTGTGTACTGTAGGTCTGGGCTTCTCCTGTGTCTGTGTACTGTAGGTCTGGGCTTCTCCTCTGTCTGTGTACTGTAGGTATGGGCTTCTCCTGTGTGATGTACTGTAGGTATGGGCTTCTCCTCTGTCTGTGTACTGTAGGTCTGGGCTTCTCCTGTGTCTGTGTACTGTAGGTCTGGGCTTCTCCTGTGTCTGTGTACTGTAGGTCTGGGCTTCTCCTGTGTCTGTGTACTGTAGGTCTGGGCTTCTCCTCTGTCTGTGTACTGTAGGTATGGGCTTCTGCTGTGTGATGTACTGTAGGCATGGGCTTCTCCTCTGTCTGTGTACTGTAGGTCTGGGCTTCTCCTCTGTCTGTGTACTGTAGGTCTGGGCTTCTCCTCTGTCTGTGTACTGTAGGTATGGGCTTCTCCTCTGTCTGTGTACTGTAGGTATGGGCTTCTCCTGTGTCTCTGTACTGTAGGTCTGGGCTTCTCCTCTGTCTGTGTACTGTAGGTATGTCTGTGTACTGTAGGTCTGGGCTTCTCCTGTGTCTGTGTACTGTAGTTCTGGGCTTCTCCTGTGTCTGTGTACTGTAGGTCTGGGCTTCTCCTCTGTCTGTGTACTGTAGGTCTGGGCTTCTCCTGTGTCTCTGTACTGTAGGTCTGGGCTTCTCCTGTGTCTCTGTACTGTAGGTCTGGGCTTCTCCTGTGTCTGTGTACTGTAGGTATGGGCTTCTCCTGTGTCTCTGTACTGTAGGTCTGGGCTTCTCCTGTGTCTCTGTACTGTAGGTCTGGGCTTCTCCTGTGTCTGTGTACTGTAGGTCTGGGCTTCTCCTGTGTCTCTGTACTGTAGGTCTGGGCTTCTCCTGTGTCTCTGTTCTGTAGGTCTGGGCTTCTCCTGTGAATCTGTTCTGTAGGTCTGGGCTTCTCCTGTGTCTCTGTTCTGTAGGTCTGGGCTTCTCCTGTGTCTCTGTACTGTAGGTCTGGGCTTCTCCTGTGTCTCTGTTCTGTAGGTCTGGGCTTCTCTTGTGTCTGTGTAATGGGCTGTAAGTATGGGCTTCTCCTGTGTCTGTGTACTGTAGGTATGGGCTTCTCTTGTGTCTGTGTTATGGGCTGTAAGTATGGGCTTCTCCTGTGTCCGTGTACTGTAGGTCTGGGCTTCTCCTGTGTCTCTGTTCTGTAGGTCTGGGCTTCTCCTCTGTCTCTGTTCTGTAGGTCTGGGCTTCTCCTGTGTCTGTGTGATGTACTGTAGGTCTGGGCTTCTCCTGTGTCTCTGTACTGTAGGTCTGGGCTTCTCCTGTGTGATGTACTGTAGGTATGGGCTTCTCCTGTGTGATGTACTGTAGGTATGGGCTTCTCCTCTGTCTGTGTACTGTAGGTCTGGGCTTCTCCTCTGTCTGTGTACTGTAGGTATGGGCTTCTCCTCTGTCTGTGTACTGTAGGTATGGGCTTCTCCTGTGTCTCTGTACTGTAGGTCTGGGCTTCTCCTCTGTCTGTGTACTGTAGGTCTGGGCTTCTCCTGTGTCTCTGTACTGTAGGTCTGGGCTTCTCCTCTGTCTGTGTACTGTAGGTATGGGCTTCTCCTGTGTGATGTACTGTAGGTATGGGCTTCTCCTCTGTCTGTGTACTGTAGGTCTGGGCTTCTCCTGTGTCTGTGTACTGTAGGTCTGGGCTTCTCCTGTGTCTGTGTACTGTAGGTCTGGGCTTCTCCTGTGTCTGTGTACTGTAGGTCTGGGCTTCTCCTCTGTCTGTGTACTGTAGGTATGGGCTTCTCCTGTGTGATGTACTGTAGGTATGGGCTTCTCCTCTGTCTGTGTACTGTAGGTCTGGGCTTCTCCTCTGTCTGTGTACTGTAGGTCTAGGCTTCTCCTCTGTCTGTGTACTGTAGGTATGGGCTTCTCCTCTGTCTGTGTACTGTAGGTATGGGCTTCTCCTGTGTCTGTGTACTGTAGGTCTGGGCTTCTCCTGTGTCTGTGTACTGTAGGTCTGGGCTTCTCCTGTGTCTCTGTACTGTAGGTCTGGGCTTCTCCTCTGTCTGTCTACTGTAGGTCTGGGCTTCTCCTGTGTCTCTGTACTGTAGGTCTGGGCTTCTCCTGTGTCTCTGTACTGTAGGTCTGGGCTTCTCCTGTGTCTGTGTACTGTAGGTATGGGCTTCTCCTGTGTCTCTGTACTGTAGGTCTGGGCTTCTCCTGTGTCTCTGTTCTGTAGGTCTGGGCTTCTCCTGTGTCTCTGTACTGTAGGTCTGGGCTTCTCCTGTGTCTCTGTACTGTAGGTCTGGGCTTCTCCTGTGTGATGTACTGTAGGTCTGGGCTTCTCCTGTGTCTCTGTACTGTAGGTCTGGGCTTCTCCTGTGTGATGTACTGTAGGTCTGGGCTTCTCCTGTGTCTCTGTACTGTAGGTCTGGGCTTCTCCTGTGTGATGTACTGTAGGTCTGGGCTTCTCCTGTGTCTCTGTACTGTAGGTCTGGGCTTCTCCTGTGTCTCTGTTCTGTAGGTCTGGGCTTCTCCTGTGTCTCTGTACTGTAGGTCTGGGCTTCTCCTCTGTCTGTGTGCTGTAGGTCTGGGCTTCTCCTGTGTCTCTGTACTGTAGGTCTGGGCTTCTCCTGTGTCTCTGTACTGTAGGTCTGGGCTTCTCCTCTGTCTGTGTACTGTAGGTCTGGGCTTCTCCTGTGTCTCTGTACTGTAGGTCTGGGCTTCTCCTCTGTCTGTGTACTGTAGGTCTGGGCTTCTCCTGTGTCTCTGTACTGTAGGTATGGGCTTCTCCTGTGTGATGTACTGTAGGTATGGGCTTCTCCTCTGTCTGTGTACTGTAGGTCTGGGCTTCTCCTGTGTCTGTGTACTGTAGGTCTGGGCTTCTCCTGTGTCTGTGTACTGTAGGTCTGGGCTTCTCCTGTGTCTGTGTACAGTAGGTCTGGGCTTCTCCTCTGTCTGTGTACTGTAGGTATGGGCTTCTCCTGTGTGATGTACTGTAGGTATGGGCTTCTCCTCTGTCTGTGTACTGTAGGTCTGGGCTTCTCCTCTGTCTGTGTACTGTAGGTCTGGGCTTCTCCTCTGTCTGTGTACTGTAGGTATGGGCTTCTCCTCTGTCTGTGTACTGTAGGTATGGGCTTCTCCTGTGTCTCTGTACTGTAGGTCTGGGCTTCTCCTCTGTCTGTGTACTGTAGGTATGTCTGTGTACTGTAGGTCTGGGCTTCTCCTGTGTCTGTGTACTGTAGTTCTGGGCTTCTCCTGTGTCTGTGTACTGTAGGTCTGGGCTTCTCCTCTGTCTGTGTACTGTAGGTCTGGGCTTCTCCTGTGTCTCTGTACTGTAGGTCTGGGCTTCTCCTGTGTCTCTGTACTGTAGGTCTGGGCTTCTCCTGTGTCTATGTACTGTAGGTATGGGCTTCTCCTGTGTCTCTGTACTGTAGGTCTGGGCTTCTCCTGTGTCTCTGTACTGTAGGTCTGGGCTTCTCCTGTGTCTGTGTACTGTAGGTCTGGGCTTCTCCTGTGTCTCTGTACTGTAGGTCTGGGCTTCTCCTGTGTCTCTGTTCTGTAGGTCTGGGCTTCTCCTGTGAATCTGTTCTGTAGGTCTGGGCTTCTCCTGTGTCTCTGTTCTGTAGGTCTGGGCTTCTCCTGTGTCTCTGTTCTGTAGGTCTGGGCTTCTCCTGTGTCTCTGTTCTGTAGGTCTGGGCTTCTCCTGTGTCTCTGTTCTGTAGGTCTGGGCTTCTCTTGTGTCTGTGTTATGGGCTGTAAGTATGGGCTTCTCCTGTGTCCGTGTACTGTAGGTCTGGGCTTCTCCTGTGTCTCTGTTCTGTAGGTCTGGGCTTCTCCTGTGTCTCTGTACTGTAGGTCTGGGCTTCTCCTGTGTCTCTGTTCTGTAGGTCTGGGCTTCTCCTGTGTCTCTGTTCTGTAGGTCTGGGCTTCTCCTGTGTCTGTGTGATGTACTGTAGGTCTGGGCTTCTCCTGTGTCTCTGTACTGTAGGTCTGGGCTTCTCCTGTGTGATGTACTGTAGGTATGGGCTTCTCCTGTGTGATGTACTGTAGGTATGGGCTTTTCCTCTGTCTGTGTACTGTAGGTCTGGGCTTCTCCTCTGTCTGTGTACTGTAGGTCTGGGATTCTCCTGTGTGATGTACTGTAGGTATGGGCTTCTCCTGTGTGATGTACTGTAGGTATGGGCTTCTCCTCTGTCTGTGTACTGTAGGTCTGGGCTTCTCCTCTGTCTGTGTACTGTAGGTCTGGGCTTCTCCTCTGTCTGTGTACTGTAGGTATGGGCTTCTCCTCTGTCTGTGTACTGTAGGTATGGGCTTCTCCTGTGTCTCTGTACTGTAGGTGTTATGTACTTGAGTGAAGACCCAAAAGCGGTTTTAACAGAAAACAGAGTTCTTTAATGAAAAACAGGAATGGCATAAATCCTCTTCCAACGTTGTCAATGGAACAAAAAGAACGTTAGTACAGTGCAGGATGCACCTGCCAGGCAGACTCCGACAGGATAGGACAAGGTGGAAGCAAACGAGACGACAGCTTGCTTCTGGCATCAAAAACACAAACAAGGGATGGCCGGCTAACTTGGCAGAGTGGGCCCACTGAAGAACGGCCGGACGAGTAGGAACGGGAACGAACAGAAGGTTCCTAGGACAAGCTCGCGGCGACGGAGTGTGAGCGAGTGCTTGCTTTACCTGCCTCTCAATTCCCCAGACAGTCAACCCGACAACACGCCCCTCAGGGAGAATCCCATCGGGGTCGGTGGAGACCTCAGAAGAACTGAAGAGACGAGATAAAGCATCAGGTTTGGTGTTTTTTGAGCCCGGACGATAAGAAATAACAAACTCGAAACGAGCGAAAAACAGAGCCCAACGAGCCTGACGCGCATTAAGTCGTTTGGCTGAACGGATGTACTCAAGGTTCCTATGGTCAGTCCAAACGACAAAGGAACGGTCGCCCCCTCCAACCACTGTCGCCATTCGCCTAGGGCTAAGCGGATGGCGAGCAGTTCGCGATTACCAACATCATAGTTACGTTCTGACGGCGATAAGCGATGAGAGAAAACGCGCAAGGATGGACCTTGCCGTCAGAGAGAGAGCGCTGAGAAAGAATGGCTCCCACGCCCACCTCTGACGCGTCAACCTCAACAACAAACTGTCTAGAGATGTCAGGTGTAACAAGAATAGGTGCGGATGTAAAACGATTCTTAAGAAGATCAAAAGCTCCCTGGGCGGAAACGGACCACTTAAAGCACGTCTTAACAGAAGTAAGGGCTGTGAGGGGAGCTGCCACCTGACCGAAATTACGGATGAAACGACGATAGAAATTAGCGAAGCCCAGAAAGCGCTGCAGCTCGACGCGTGACTTAGGAACGGGCCAATCAATGACAGCCTGGACCTTAGCGGGATCCATCTTAATGCCCTCAGCGGAAATAACGGAACCGAGAAAAGGGACAGAGGCGGCATGAAAAGTGCACTTCTCAGCCTTCACATAAAGACAGTTCTCCAAAAGGCGCTGGAGGACGCGTCGCACGTGCTGAACATGAATCGAGAGAGACGGTGAAAAAATCAGGATATCGTCCATGTAAACGAAAACAAAAATGTTCAGCATGTCTCTCAGGACGTCGTTAACTAGTGCCTGAAAGACAGCTGGAGCGTTAACGAGGCCGAAAGGAAGAACCCGGTATTCAAAGTGCCCTAACGGAGTGTTAAACGCCGTCTTCCACTCGTCCCCCTCCCTGATGCGCACGAGATGGTAGGCGTTACGAAGGTCCAATTTGGTGAAAAACCTGGCTCCCTGCAGGATCTCGAAGGCTGAAGACATAAGAGGAAGCGGATAACGGTTCTTAACTGTTATGTCATTCAGCCCTCGATAATCCACGCATGGGCGCAGGGACCCGTCCTTCTTCTGAACAAAAAAAAACCCTGCTCCGGCGGGAGAGGAGGAGGAGACTATGGTACCGGCGTCGAGCGAAACCGACAAATAATCCTCGAGAGCCTTACGTTCGGGAGCCGACAGAGAGTATAATCTACCCCGGGGGAGTAGTTCCCGGAAGGAGATCAATACTACAGTCATACGACCGGTGTGGAGGGAGAGAAGTGGCCTTGGAACGACTGAACACCGTGCGCAGATCGTGATACTCCTCCGGCACCCCTGTCAAATCGCCAGGCTCCTCCTGTGAAGAAGAGACAGAGGAAACAGGAGGGATAGCAGACATTAAACAGGTCACATGACAAGAAACATTCCAGGATAGGATAGTATTACTAGACCAATTAATAGAAGGGTTATGGCGCACTAGCCAGGGATGACCCAAAACAACAGGTGTAAAAGGTGAACGAAAAATTAAAAAAGAAATGGTTTCGCTATGATTACCAGAGACAGTGAGGGTTAAAGGCAGCGTCTCACGCTGAATCTTGGGGAGAGAACTACCATCTAAAGCGAACAAGGCCGTGGGCTCCCCTAACTGTCTGAGAGGAATGTCATGTTCCCGAGCCCAGGTCTCGTCCATAAAACAGCCCTCCGCCCCAGAGTCTATCAAGGCACTGCAGGAAGCAGATGAACCGGGCCAGCGGAGATGGACCGGAAAGGTAGTGCGTGATCCAGAAGGAGAGGCCTGAGTAGTTGCGCTCACCAGTAGCCCTCCTCTTACTGATGAGCTCTGGCTTTTACTGGACATGAGGTGACAAAATGACCAGCGGAGCCGCAGTAGAGACAGAGGCGATTGGTGATTCTCCGTTCCTTCTCCTTGGCCGAGATGCGGATACCCCCCAGCTGCATAGGCTCAGCATCCGAGCCGGCGGAGGAGGGTGGCAGTGATGCGGCAGGTGGCAGTGATGTGGAGAGGGGAGCAACGGAGAACGCGAGCTCCTTTCCACGAGCTCGGCGACGAAGATCAAACCGTCGCTCTATGCGAATAGCGAGAGCTATTAAGGAGTCCAGACTGGAAGGAACCTCCCGGGAGAGGATCTCATCCTTAACCTCGACGAGGAGACCCTCCAGAAAACGAGCGAGCAAAGCCGGCTCGTTCCAGTCGCTAGAGGCAGCGAGAGTGCGAAACTCAATAGAATAATCCGTTATGGATCGATTCCCCTGACATAGGGAAGACAGGGCCCTGGAAGCCTCCTCCCCAAAAACAGAACGGTCAAAAACCCGTATCATCTCCTCCTTAAAGTCCTGATACTGGTTAATACACTCAGCCCTCGCCTCCCAGATTGCCGTGCCCCACTCACGCGCCCGTCCGGTAAGGAGAGAAATGACGTAGGCGATGCGGGCTGCGCTCCTGGAGTAAGTGTTGGGCTGGAGAGAGAACACCACATCACACTGAGTGAGGAATGAGCGGCACTCAGTGGGCTCCCCAGAGTAACACGGCGGGTTGTTGATCCTGGGCTCCGGAGACTCGGAAACCCTGGAAGTGGGCGGTGGATCGAGGTGGAGTTGGTGAACCTGTCTTGTGAGGTCGGAGACTTGGACGGCCAGGGTCTCAACGGCATGTCGAGCAGCAGACAATTCCTCCTCGTGTCTGCCTAACATCGCTCCCTGGATCTCGACGGCGGAGTGAAAAGGGTCCGGAGCCGCTGGGTCCATTCTTGGTCTGATTCTTCTGTTATGTACTTGAGTGAAGACCCAAAAGCGGTTTTAACAGAAAACAGAGTTCTTTAATGAAAAACAGGAATGGCATAAATCCTCTTCCAACGTTGTCAATGGAACAAAAAGAACGTTAGTACAGTGCAGGATGCACCTGCCAGGCAGACTCCGACAGGATAGGACAAGGTGGAAGCAAACGAGACGACAGCTTGCTTCTGGCATCAAAAACACAAACAAGAATCAGACACTGAAAGTAGCAGGAACAGAGAGAGAAATAGAGACCTAATCAGAGGGGGAAGAGAGAACAGGTGGGAAAGAGTGAATGAGCTAGTTAGGGGAGATGTAGAACAGCTGAAGAATGAGAGGCAGAGAAGGTAACCTAAAAAGACCAGCAGAGAGAGACAGAGTGAAAAGAAAGGACAGGAACAGACATAACAAGACATGACAGTAGGTCTGGGCTTCTCCTCTGTCTGTGTACTGTAGGTCTGGGCTTCTCCTCTGTCTGTGTACTGTAGGTATGGGCTTCTCCTGTGTCTGTGTGATGTGCTGTAGGTATGGGCTTCTCCTGTGTATGTGTACTGTAGGTATGTCTGTGTACTGTAGGTATGGGCTTCTCCTGTGTCTCTGTTCTGTAGGTCTGGGCTTCTCCTGTGTCTCTGTTCTGTAGGTCTGGGCTTCTCCTGTGTCTGTGTGATGTACTGAAGGTCTGGGTTTCTCCTGTGTCTCTGTACTGTAGGTCTGGGCTTCTCCTGTGTGATGTACTGTAGGTATGGGCTTCTCCTGTGTGATGTACTGTAGGTATGGGCTTCTCCTCTGTCTGTGTACTGTAGGTCTGGGCTTCTCCTCTGTCTGTGTACTGTAGGTCTGGGGTTCTCCTCTGTCTGTGTACTGTAGGTCTGGGCTTCTCCTCTGTCTGTGTACTGTAGGTCTGGGCTTCTCCTCTGTCTGTGTACTGTAGGTATGGGCTTCTCCTGTGTCTGTGTGATGTGCTGTAGGTATGGGCTTCTCCTGTGTATATGTACTGTAGGTATGTCTGTGTACTGTAGGTATGGGCTTCTCCTTTGTCTGTGTACTGTAGGTATGTCTGTGTACTGTAGGTCTGGGCTTCTCCTGTGTCTGTGTACTGTATGTCTGGGCTTCTCCTCTGTCTGTGTACTGTAGGTCTGGGCTTCTCCTGTGTCCGTGTACTGTAGGTATGGGCTTCTCCTCTGTCTGTGTACTGTAGGTCTGGGCTTCTCCTCTGTCTGTGTACTGTAGGTCTGGGCTTCTCCTCTGTCTGTGTACTGTAGGTCTGGGCTTCTCCTCTGTCTGTGTACTGTAGGTCTGGGCTTCTCCTGTGTCCGTGTACTGTAGGTCTGGGCTTCTCCTCTGTCTGTGTGATGTACTGTAGGTCTGGGCTTCTCCTGTGTCCGTGTACTGTAGGTCTGGGCTTCTCCTCTGTCTGTGTACTGTAGATCTGGGCTTCTCCTCTGTCTGTGTACTGTAGGTCTGGGCTTCTCCTCTGTCTGTGTACTGTAGGTATGGGCTTCTCCTCTGTCTGTGTACTGTAGGTCTGGGCTTCTCCTCTGTCTGTGTACTGTAGGTCTGGGCTTCTCCTCTGTCTGTGTACTGTAGGTATGGGCTTCTCCTCTGTCTGTGTACTGTAGGTATGGGCTTCTCCTGTGTCTCTGTACTGTAGGTCTGGGCTTCTCCTCTGTCTGTGTACTGTAGGTCTGGGCTTCTCCTCTGTCTGTGTACTGTAGGTATGGGCTTCTCCTTTGTCTGTGTACTGTAGGTATGTCTGTGTACTGTAGGTCTGGGCTTCTCCTCTGTCTGTGTACTGTAGGTCTGGGCTTCTCCTCTGTCTGTGTACTGTAGGTCTGGGCTTCTCCTCTGTCTGTGTACTGTAGGTCTGGGCTTCTCCTGTGTCCGTGTACTGTAGGTCTGGGCTTCTCCTCTGTCTGTGTGATGTACTGTAGGTCTGGGCTTCTCCTGTGTCCGTGTACTGTAGGTCTGGGCTTCTCCTCTGTCTGTGTACTGTAGGTCTGGGCTTCTCCTCTGTCTGTGTATTGTAGGTCTGGGCTTCTCCTCTGTCTGTGTACTGTAGGTCTGGGCTTCTCCTCTGTCTGTGTACTGTAGGTCTGGGCTTCTCCTCTGTCTGTGTACTCTAGGTCTGGGCTTCTCCTGTGTATGTGTGATGGGCTGTAGGTCTGGGCTTCTCCTGTGTCTGTGTGCTGTAGGTATGGGCTTCTCCTGTGTGATGTACTGTAGGTATGGGCTTCTCCTCTGTCTCTGTACTGTAGGTCTGGGCTTCTCCTGTGTCTCTGTACCGTAGGTCTGGGCTTCTCCTGTGTCTGTGTACTCTAGGTATGTCTGTGTACTGTAGGTATGTCTGTGTACTGTAGGTATGTCTGTGTACTGTAGGTATGTCTGTGTACTGTAGGTATGGGCTTCTCCTGTGTCTCTGTACTGTAGGTATGGGCTTCTCCTCTGTCTGTGTACTGTCGGTATGTCTGTGTACTGTAGGTATGTCTGTGTACTGTAGGTATGTCTGTGTACTGTAGGTATGGGCTTCTCCTGTGTCTCTGTACTGTAGGTATGGGCTTCTCCTGTGTCTCTGTACTGTAGGTATGGGCTTCTCCTCTGTCTGTGTACTGTAGGTATGTCTGTGTACTGTAGGTATGTCTGTGTACTGTAGGTATGGGCTTCTCCTGTGTCTCTGTACTGTAGGTATGGGCTTCTCCTGTGTCTGTGTACTGTAGGTATGGGCTTCTCCTCTGTCTGTGTACTGTAGGTCTGTCTGTGTACTGTAGGTATGGGCTTCTCCTGTGTCCGTGTCCTGTAGGTCTGGGCTTCTCCTCTGTCTGTGTGCTGTACGTCTGGGCTTCTCCTCTGTCTGTGTGCTGTAGATATGGGCTTCTCCCGTGTCTGTGTACTGTAGGTCTGGGCTTCTCCTCTGTCTGTGTACTGTCGGTATGGGCTTCTCCTCTGTCTCTGTACTGTACGTCTGGGCTTCTCCTCTGTCTGTGTACTGTAGGTCTGTGCTGCTCCTGTGTTTTATGTGTTTCCCAACTTTTGACTTTTGTAAAAAGATCTGAGACATTTTTTTTTTAATTATTCCACACAAACACTTCTGGATTGGAGTTAGCTTCACTGTTGCTGAACTAAATGAACTGTGTCTAGGGGGTTTCAAGTGTGCAGTCGGCTGGGTTCATTTGCAGGTGTAAAGTATGCTCTCCTCGAAAAGCCAAAAGTGGGTCTTATTTCTGCCAGACAGAATCTCTCTGAGGAGACAACAATACCTGATGGAAACACGCCCTCTGGATTGGGTTTTTATCCTCCTAAAAAATTGAAGATGACACATTTCCTCTCCTCTCCTTTCCTCTCCTCTCCTCTCCTCTCCTCTCCTCTCCTCTCCTCTCCTCTCCTCTCCTCTCCTCTCCTCTCCTCTCCTCTCCTCTCTTCCCCTCCCTATTTCACCCCTCCTCTCCTCTTTCCTCTCCTCTCCTCTCACCCCCTCCCTATTTCACCCCTGCCCCAGTGTGCCATGCTAGAACTGGACAAAAGACAACAAACAGTGTGTTGTTGTTTGTCATATCGGGAGTTATTTTCTGCCGGCGCCTGGTGCTTTGCGTCCACACACTCCCCGGCAGAAATGCTAAACGCCCTAACTCCATTATCTGTGTGCAATATGTGCAGCATCCCTCTTCAGCCGTACTGAGGTTATCCCTGGATGTTCCATAGGCAGCTATCTTCCTTACCTATTTGTATACTGTACTAGGGTAGGTGGGGAAAGATTTTCAGTGTTCTTAAAAACAATAATTAATTCTGTGCTTTGACTTCCTGTTGGATAACTGATGGACTGGGCTCGGTGCAGCTCGACCTGACCGCCCTCCGATCAATTTCCTCGTAGTAATCGTGATCAATTTTACCTCCCAGAGGGCCCCCATTGATGTTGTTAGTCAGTCTCACTCAGATATAATACTAAAAACTGCACTCTCCAGCTTGTGGAAAATAATGTGTAGAATAGCATGAACATAGGTGACAAACAGCTCTTGTTACTCTCTTCCCTGTGGCAAAATGAGAAGAATTGCTTTAAAATTAGGGGCAAGTACAGCCCCTCATGATGAGTTCAGATTATATTGTGGCCCCCACCTCCATTCCTGAGCTGAAGGGGGGCACACAGGCAAAGGTAGCAATACCTTGGAAGATTAAAATGAATGATAATGTATATTCCCAGAGTTTTCTTCAGTCCTTCCCTTTAACTAAGCAACAACATGATGATTAGCTGATTAGGGAAATGTTTGTGCTGTAAAAAAACAACACTTTGTATTGAACAACAACACACTGTTTCCCAAGTTTCCAAGTATTGTGTTCGTATAAGACAAAATTCCTTTGGTAGAATCCATATTCTACCAAAGAAAATAGGGTTAGGGTAGCCTAGTGGTTAGAGCAGTGGATGAGTAACCGGAAGGTTGCAAGTTCAAACCCCCGAGCTGACAAGGTACAAATCTGTCATTCTGCCCCTAAACAGGTAGTTTACCCACTATTCATAGGCAGTCATTGAAAATAAGAATTTGTTCTTAACTGACTTGCCTATTTAAATAAAGGTAAAATATAAATATTTCCAGAGCCCCCGGAAAAGTATTCAGACCACATGACTTTTTCCACAATTTGTTACTTATTCTAAAATGGATTCAATAGGCCCCCCGCCCATTAATCTACACACATACCTCATAATGACAAAGCAAAAAAAGTTTTTGGGAACTTTTTGCAGATTGACATAGAAAAAATATGGAAATATCACATTTACATAAGTATTCAGGCCCATTAAGCAGTACATTGTTGAAACATCTTTGGCAGCGATTACAGCATTGATTCTTCTTGGGTATGATGTTACAAACTGGGCACACCTGTATTTGGGGAGTTTCTCCCAGTCTTCTCTGCAGATCCTCTCAAGTTCTGTCAGGTTGGATGGGGAGCGTTGCTGCACAGCTTTTTTCAGTTGTTTGATCGGGACCGGGCTCTGGCTGTGCCACTCAAGGATATTCAGAGACTTGTCCTGAAGCAACTCCTGCGTTGTCTTGGCTGTGTGCTTAGAGCCATTGTCCTGTTGGAAGGTGAACCTTCGCCCCAGTGTGAAGTCCTGAGCGCTCTGGAGCAGGTTTTCATCAAGGATCTCTCTGTACTTTGCTCCATTCATCTTTCCCTCGATCCGGACTCTTCTCCCAGTTCCAGCCGCCACCATAAAAAAACATCCCCACAGCATGATGCTGCCACCACCATGCTTCACCGTAGGGATGGTGCCAGGTTTACTCCAGACGTGATGCTGCCACCACCATGCTTCACCGTAGGGATGGTGCCAGGTTTCCTCCAGACGTGATGCTGCCACCAACATGCTTCACCATAGGGATGGTGCCAGGTTTCCTCCAGACATGATGCTGCCACCACCATGCTTCACCGTAGGGATGGTGCCAGGTTTCCTCCAGATGTGATGCTGCCACCACCATGCTTCACCGTAGGGATGGTGCCAGTTTTCCTCCAGACGTGATGCTGCCACCAACATGCTTCACCATAGGGATGGTGCCAGGTTTCCTCCAGACGTGATGCTGCCACCACCATGCTTCACCGTAGGGATGGTGCCAGGTTTCCTCCAGACGTGATGCTGCCACCAACATGCTTCACCATAGGGATGGTGCCAGGTTTCCTCCAGACATGATGCTGCCACCACCATGCTTCACCGTAGGGATGGTGCCAGGTTTCCTCCAGATGTGATGCTGCCACCACCATGCTTCACCGTAGGGATGGTGCCAGTTTTCCTCCAGACGTGATGCTGCCACCAACATGCTTCACCATAGGGATGGTGCCAGGTTTCCTCCAGACGTGATGCTGCCACCACCATGCTTCACCATAGGGATGGTGCCAGGTTTCCTCCAGACGTGATGCTGCCACCAACATGCTTCACCATAGGGATGGTGCCAGGTTTCCTCCAGACATGATGCTGCCACCACCATGCTTCACCGTAGGGATGGTGCCAGGTTTCCTCCAGATGTGATGCTGCCACCACCATGCTTCACCGTAGGGATGGTGCCAGTTTTCCTCCAGACGTGATGCTGCCACCAACATGCTTCACCATAGGGATGGTGCCAGGTTTCCTCCAGACGTGATGCTGCCACCACCATGCTTCACCATAGGGATGGTGCCAGGTTTCCTCCAGAAGTGACGCTTGGCATTCAGGCCAAATAATCTTGTTTCTCATGGTCTGAGAGCCCTTTAGGTGCCATTTGGCAAACTCCAATCTGACTGTTGTGCCTTTTGCTGAGGAGTGGTTTCAGTCTGGCCACTCCACCATAAATGCCTGTTTGGTTGAGTGCTGCAGAGATGGTTGTACTACTGGAAGGTTCTCCCATCTCCACAGTAGAATTGGAGCTCTGTCAGCATGATCATCAGATTCTTGGTCACCTCCCTAGCCCTTCACCCCTAATTGCTCAGTTAGGTCGGGCGGCCAGCTCTAGGAAGAGACTTTGTTGTTCCAAACTTCTTCCATTTAAGAATGATGGAGGCCACTGTGTTCTTAGGGACCTTCAATGCTGCAGAATTTTGTTGTAACCCTACCCCAGAACTGTGCCTTGACCACATTGCTTGGTTTTTGATCTGACATGCACTGTCAACTGTGGGACCTTATATAGACAGGTGTGTGCCTTTCCAAATCATGTACAATTAATTACATTTACCACAGGTGGACTCCAATCAAGTTGTAGAAACATCTCAAGGATGATCAATGAGAACAGGATGCAGCTGAGCTCAATTTCGTGTTTCATTGCAAAGGGTCTGAATAGTTATGCAAATGAGGAATTTTTGTTTTTTATTCATAATACATTTGCAAAAATGTATAAAAGCCTGTTTTCACTTCGTCATTTTGGGATATTGTGTGTAGATTGATGCGGAAAAACATTAATTTAATCCATTTTAGAAGGAGGCTGTAAAGTAACAACATGTGGAAAACGTCAAGTGTTCTGAATACTTCTACATTCACTGTACATTCTACAGTACCAATAAAGCTTTCATATCTCATTAGTCTCCAACAATGGCATATTTTGGGCTGCTCCCCAACTGGCACCCTGTATCCTTTGTAGTGCACTTCTTTCTACCAGGGCCAATAGGGAATACATGGAATAAGGGGCCATTTGTGACACACTCTTTGTCATGCTATGGATGAGCAAACATGCTAAAATTGTCTTTTCCTTGCTGTTTCATTTGCTTATTTAATTGTTTTTTTTTTAATGAATAATATGGGCTATTCACATGACAGATGTCCTCCGATTTGGCTTTCCGAAATGCATTTTAATCATCCGCCATTGAAATTCACATCCGTGTCTGAGCGGAAACAAAGGCAGGAAGAACAACAGCTTGTAATGCCTTCCAAATGGACCTATTTTTCCTTTCATAGTGCACTACTTTCCACCAATAGGGTGCCATTTGGAAAGCATAAATAGGATTATGTAGTTCTCTCTCTCTCTCTCTGTTCTTATTCCCTCCCTTGCTCTGCTCTACTTTGTATTGTTAAAAGGGGAATATATTTTGGGGACTAAGTCAATACTCTATGCAATACTGTATGCATATATTATAGTGTAGCCTAATATTCCAGTTCTACCATTACCTGTTTACCCTAGGGATGAGTTTACCCTGGGGATGAGTTTACCCTGTTCTCTATGTAGTGTACATGAGGAGCCAGCGGGCTCATAGCCTGGGGATGAGTTTACCCTGTTCATGTGCCCTTAGATTCCACCCCTCCTTAGATTCCACCCCTCCTTAGATTCCATCCCCTTAGATTCCACCCCTCCTTAGATTCTACCCATCCTTAGATTCCATCCTTAGATTCCATCCCCTTAGATTCCACCCCTCCTTAGATTCCACCCCTCCTTAGACTCCACCCCTCCTTAGATTCCACCCCTCCTTAGATTCGACCCATCCTTAGATTCCACCTCCTCTTAGATTCCACCCCTCCTTAGATTCCATCCCCTTAGATTCCACCCCTCCTTAGACTCCACCCCTCCTTAGATTCCACCCCTCCTTAGATTCCAACCCCTTAGATTCCACCCCTCCTTAGATTCCACCCCTCCTTAGATTCCACCTCCTTAGACTCCACCCCTCCTTAGATTCCATCCCCTTAGATTCCACCCCTCCTTAGATTCCACCCCTCCTTAGACTCCACCCCTCCTTAGATTCCACCCCTCCTTAGATTCGACCCATCCTTAGATTCCACCTCCTCTTAGATTCCACCCCTCCTTAGATTCCATCCCCTTAGATTCCACCCATCCTTAGACTCCACCCCTCCTTAGATTCCACCCCTCCTTAGATTCCAACCCCTTAGATTCCACCCCTCCTTAGATTCCACCCCTCCTTAGATTCCACCTCCTTAGACTCCACCCCTCCTTAGATTCCATCCCCTTAGATTCCACCCCTCCTTCGATTCCATCCCCTTAGATTCCACCCCTCCTTAGATTCCACCCCTCCTTAGATTCCATCCCCTTAGATTCCACCCCTCCTTAGATTCCATCCCCTTAGATTCCACCCCTCCTTAGATTCCATCCCCTTAGATTCCACCCCTCCTTAGATTCCATCCCCTTAGATTTCACCCCTCCTTAGATTCCACCCCTTAGATTCAACCCCTCCTTAGATTCCATCCCCTTAGATTCCACCCCTCCTTAGATTCCACCCCTCCTTAGATTCCACCCCATCCTTAGATTCCATCCCCTTAGATTTCACCCCTCCTTAGATTCCACCCCTTAGATTCAACCCCTCCTTAGATTCCATCCCCTTAGATTCCACCCCTCCTTAGATTCCACCCCTCCTTAGATTCCACCCCTCCTTAGATTCCCCCCTCCTTAGATTCCACCTCCTTAGACTCCACCCCTCCTTAGATTCCATCCCCTTAGATTCCACCCCTCCTTCGATTCCATCCCCTTAGATTCAACCCCTCCTTAGATTCCACCCCTCCTTAGAATCCATCCCCTTAGATTCCACCCCCCTTAGATTCCATCCCCTTAGATTCCACCCCTCCTTAGATTCCATCCCCTTAGATTCCACCCCTCCTTAGATTCCATCCCTTTAGATTCTACCCCTCCTTAGATTCCATCCCCTTAGATTCCACCCCTCCTTAGATTCCATCCCCTTAGATTCCACCCCTCCTGAGATTCCATCCCCTTAGATTCCACCCCTCCTTAGATTCCACCCCTCATTAGATTCCATCCCCTTAGATTCCACCCCTCCTTAGATTCCATCCCCTTAGATTCCACTCCTCCTTAGATTCCATCCCCTTAGATTCCACCCCTCCTTAGATTCCATCCCCTTAGATTCCACCCCTCCTGAGATTCCATCCCCTTAGATTCCACCTCTCCTTAGATTCCACCCCTCCTTAGATTCCACCCCTCCTTAGATTCCACCCCTCCTTAAGTTCCATCACCTTAGATTCCAACCCTCCTTAGATTCCATCCCCTTAGATTCCACCCCTCCTTAGATTCCACCCCTCCTTAGATTCCATCCCCTTAGATTCCACCCCTCCTTAGATTCCATCCCCTTAGATTCCACCCCTCCTTAGATTCCATCCCCTTAGATTCCATCCCTCCTGAGATTCCATCCCCCTAGATTCCACCCCTCCTTAGATTCCATCCCCTTAGATTCCACCCCTCCTTAGATCCACCCCTCCTTAGATTCCACCCCTCCTTAGATTCCATCCCCTTAGATTCCACCCCTCCTTAGATTCCATCCCCTTAGATTCCACTCCTCCTTAGATTCCATCCCCTTAGATTCCACCCCTCCTTAGATTCCATCCCCTTAGATTCCACCCCTCCTGAGATTCCATCCCCTTAGATTCCACCTCTCCTTAGATTCCACCCCTCCTTAGATTCCACCCCTCCTTAGATTCCACCCCTCCTTAAGTTCCATCACCTTAGATTCCACCCCTCCTTAGATTCCATCCCCTTAGATTCCACCCCTCCTTAGATTCCACCCCTCCTTAGATTCCATCCCCTTAGATTCCACCCCTCCTTAGATTCCATCCCCTTAGATTCCACCCCTCCTTAGATTCCATCCCCTTAGATTGCATCCCTCCTGAGATTCCATCCCCTTAGATTCCACCCCTCCTTAGATTCCATCCCCTTAGATTCCACCCCTCCTTAGATTCCATCCCCTTAGATTCCACCCCTCCTTTAGATTCCACCCCTCCTTAGATTCCACCCCTCCTTAGATTACATCCCATTAGATCCCACCCCTCCTTAGATTCCATCCCCTTAGATTCCACTCCTCCTTAGATTCCATCCCCTTAGATTCCATCCCTCCTGAGATTCCATCCCCTTAGATTCCACCCCTCCTTAGATTCCATCCCCTTAGATTCCACCACTCCTTATATTCCACCCCTCCTTAGATTCCATCCCCTTAGATTCCACTCCTCCTTTAGATTCCATCCCCTTAGATTCCACCCCTCCTTAGATTCCACCCCTCCTTAGATTCCACCCCTCCTTAGATTCCACCCCTCCTTAGATTCCTTCCCCTTAGATTCCACCCCTCCTTAGATTCCTTCCCCTTAGATTCCACCCCTCCTTAGATTCCATCCCCTTAGATTCCATCCCTCCTGAGATTCCATCCCCTTAGATTCCACCCCTCCTTAGATTCCATCCCCTTAGATTCCACCCCTCCTTAGATTCCACCCCTCCTTAGATTCCATCCCCTTAGATTCCACCCCTCCTTTAGATTCCATCCCCTTAGATTCCACCCCTCCTGAGATTCCATCCCCTTAGATTCCACCCCTCCTGAGATTCCATCCCCTTAGATTCCACCCCTCCTTAGATTCCACCCCTCCTTAGATTCCATCCCCTTAGATTCCACCCCTCCTTAGATTCCATCCCCTTAGATTCCACCCCTCCTTAGATTCCATCCCCTTAGATTCCACCCCTCCTTAGATTCCATCCCCTTAGATTCCACCCCTCCTGAGATTCCATCCCCGTAGATTCCACCTCTCCTTAGATTCCACCTCTCCTTAGATTCCACCCCTCCTTAGATTCCACCCCTCCTTAGATTCCACCCCTCCTTAGATTCCACCCCTCCTTAAGTTCCATCCCCTTAGATTCCACTCCTCCTTAGATTCCATCCCCTTAGATTCCACCCCTCCTTGGATTCCATCCCCTTAGATTCCACCCCTCCTGAGATTCCATCCCCTTAGATTCCACCCCTCCTTAGATTCCACCCCTCCTTAGATTCCACCCCTCCTTAAGTTCCATCACCTTAGATTCCACCCCTCCTTAGATTCCATCCCCTTAGATTCCACCCCTCCTTAGATTCCACCCTCCTTAGATTCCATCCCCTTAGATTCCACCCCTCCTTAGATTCCATCCCCTTAGATTCCACCCCTCCTTAGATTCCATCCCCTTAGATTCCATCCCTCCTGAGATTCCATCCCCTTAGATTCCACCCCTCCTTAGATTCCATCCCCTTAGATTCCACCACTCCTTATATTCCACCCCTCCTTAGATTCCATCCCCTTAGATTCCACTCCTCCTTTAGATTCCATCCCCTTAGATTCCACCCCTCCTTAGATTCCATCCCCTTAGATTCCACCCCTCCTTAGATTCCTTTTTTGCATCCCAAAAAGCACCTTATTCCCTATGTACCAGTGTTGCACCAGGTTTGCTTGAAGTAGTATACCCCATAGGGATTATGGGGACATTTGGGAGTCAGCCCCTGTCTCCTTTCCTTTCGTCGTCTGTTGCTTGGTCACCGTGACGACCGTTGACTGACAGTACCCGGGGACCCACATGTGTGGCTGCGTGGGAATTGACTATTTTCAGTGCAAATGAACTTTGACATTATTAACCTTGGTGAGTATCTCTTTCCGACGACAAGGAGAGATCACAATCCCCTCAACCATTGACTGAGGGATAATCACATCATGACGGTTGATGGATAAAGCGTGTCCGTGGAGATTTATAAATAGATGGAGTGTGTAAAGTGGTGGGAGGGCTAGCGATTAGAACTCCAATGCTAATAGCCTGCTGCTAGATACATGGTGATTATGGTACTGTATGTTATAGCATTCCAATGCTAATAGCCTGCTGCTAGATACAAGGTGACAATGGCATGTTATAGCATTCCAATGCTAATAGCCTGCTGCTAGATACAAGGTGATAATGGCATGTTATAGCACTCCAATGCTAATAGCCTGCTGCTCGATACAAGGTGATAATGGCATGTTATAGCACTCCAATGCTAATAGCCTGCTGCTAGATACACAGTGATAATGGCATGTTATAGCACTCCAATGCTAATAGCCTGCTGTTAGATACATGGTGATAATGGTACATCTCATTGGTCACCCCCAAAGCCAATTCTTCATTTGGCCGCCTTTCCTTCCAGTTCTCTGCTGCCAATGACTGGAACGAACTGCAAAAATCTCTAAAGCTGGAGACTCTTATCTCCCTCACTAGCTTTAAGCACCAACTGTCAGAGCAGCTCACAGATCACAGAACCTGTACATAAGTCATCTGTAAATAGCCTATCCAATCTACCTCATCCCCATACTGTATTTATTTATTTATTTATCTTGCTCCGTTGCACCCCAGTATCTCAACTTGCACATTCAACCTCTGCACATCCTACCATTCCAGTGTTTAATTGCTATATTGTAAATTATTTGCCACTACGGCCTATTTATTGCCTTACCTCCCTTATCTTACCTCATTTGCACATTCTGTATATATAATATTCTACTCTATTATAGATGATGTTCTATGTTTGTTTAGTCCATGTGTAACTCTGTGTTGTTGTATGTGTTGAACTGCTTTGCTTTATCTTGACCAGGTCGCAATTGTAAATGAGAACTTGTTCTCAACTAGCCTACCTGGTTAAATAAAGGTGTTCTCAACTAGCCTACCTGGTTAAATAAAGGTGTTCTCAATCAGCCTACCTGGTTAAATAAAGGTTAAATAAAAAATTTATGGTATGTTATGTTATAGCACTCCAATGCTAATGGCCTACCAATAGATACATAGTGATTGTGGTATGTTATAGCAATCCAATGCTAATGGCCTACCAATAGATACATAGTGATTGTGGTATGTTATAGCAATCCAATGCTAATGGCCTACCAATAGATACATAGTGATTGTGGTATGTTATAGCAATCCAATGCTAATGGCCTGCCAATAGATACATAGTGATTGTGGTATGTTACAGCAATCCAATATGAATTGCCTGCTGCTAGATAAATGGTGATATGTTGTGGTGACAAAGAGGTGTAGTCCTCTGTCAAGGGGCTTGACAAGGGGGTTGTCAATAGGATTGTCAAGTGGTTTGTAAAGGAACTTGTCAAGAGGCTTGCCAAGGGCTTGTCAAGAGGCTTGCCAAGGGGTTGTCAAGAGGCTTGTGAAGGGGCTTGTCAAAGGGTTGTCAATGCGATTATCAAGGAGATTGTCAAGGGGATTGTCAAGGGGCTTGTCAAGGGTCTTGGCAATGGGCTTGTCAAGGATATTGGTCAAAATGGTTGTCGAAGGGTTGTCAAGGGGATTGTCAGGTGATTGTCAAGGGGATTGTCAAGAGGCATGTACAAGTGATTGACATGTGTTTTGTCAAGGAGCTTGCCAAGGGGCTTGTCAAAGGGGCTTGTCAGGGTGGTCAAGGGGCTGGTCAAGGGGATTGTCAAGGGGATTGTCAAGCGGATTGTCAAGCGGATTGTCAAGCGGATTGTCAAGTGTTTTGTCAAGGGTTTTGTCAAGGGGACTGTCAAGAGGATTGTAAAGGTAATGGTCAAGGGGCTTGTCCAAGGGTATTGTCAAGGGGATTGTTAAGAGGATTGTCAAGAGGATTGTCAAGGTGCTTGTCAAGGGGCTTGTCAAGGGGCTTGTCAAGGGGCTTGTCAAGGGGTTTGTCAAGGAGATTGTCAAGGTGCTTGTCAAGGGGTTTGTCAAGGAGATTGTCAATGTGCTTGTCAAGGGGTTTGTCAAGGGGAGTGTCAAGGGGACTGTTAAGATGATTGTCAAGGTGCTGATGATTAACAAGGTGCTTGTTAAAGGGATTATGAAGGGGCTTGTCAATGGTCTTGTCAAGTGGCTTGTCAAGGGGGTTGTCAATTGGGTTGTCAAGAGGCTTGTCTAGTGTTTTGTCAAGGTGCTTTTCAAGGGGCTGTCAAAGGGTTTTAAGGGGTATTGTCACGGGGATTGTCAAGGGGCTTGTCAAGGGGATCGTCAAGTAGCTAGTCAAGTTGATTGTCAAGGAGCTTGTCAAGGGGCTTGTCAAAAGGTTGTCAAGGGGATTGTGAAGGAGATTGTCAAGGGGTTTGTCAAGGGTCTTGTCAAGGGGATTGTCAAGGATTTGTCAAGGAGCTTTTCAAGGGGATTGTCAATGGTTTGTCAAGGAGCTTGTCAAGGCTTTTGTCAAGAGGTTTGTCAAGCGGATTGTCAAGCGGATTGCCAAAGGGTATTCTCAAGGGGATTGTCAAGGTGCTGGTCAAGGGGGTTGTCAAGGGGCTTGTCAAGGGGCTTGTCAAGGGGAGTGTTAAGCTGATTGGTACAAGCTCTTCAGTTTCTTGGCTATTCCATGCAAGAAATTGCCAAGAAACTGAAGAGCTTGTACCACACTGTGTACTACTCCCTTCACAGATGTCACTTAATACACACCTGTCACCTTCGACTTGCGCACCTGCACCTCATGACAATCACCTGGACTCCGTCCCTTCCATCCATCTGTCACTCCCCTTGGTTCTTTCCTCAGGTGTTATTGACTCTGTTTATATGTCGGTGCCTTGTTTGTGGTTCTTTTTCATTGTTTCTTTTATTTATTAAAACACTAAAAACTCCCTGAACTTACTTCCCCAATCTCAGCGCACTCGTTACAGAATAACACCTCACCTAAGGGAAGCATCAGGGTGTTTTTTTGTGTTTTTTTTGTGTCAGAGTAATTATGTTGGGTCCGGGAACTGCTTCAGGCTCTCATGCCTCAGTCAGCTCGTCAGGTTCTCATGCCTCAGCCAGCTCATCAGGCTCTCATGCCTCAGCCAGCTCATCAGGCTCTCATGCCTCAGCCAGCTCCTCAGGCTCTCATGCCTCAGCCAGCTCATCAGGCTCTCATGCCTCAGCCAGCTCATCAGGCTCTCATGCCTCAGCCAGCTCCTCAGTCTCTCATGCCTCAGCCAGCTCATCAGGCTCTCATGCCTCAGCCGGCTCATCAGTCTCTCATGCCTCAGCCAGCTCATCAGGCTCTCATGCCTCAGCCAGCTCATCAGTCTCTCATGCCTCAGCCAGCTCCTCAGTCTCTCATGCCTCAGCCAGCTCATCAGGCTCTCATGCCTCAGCCAGCTCATCAGTCTCTCATGCCTCAGCCAGCTCATCAGATTCTCATGCCTCAGCCAGCTCATCAGGCTCTCATGCCTCAGCCAGCTCATCAGGCTCTCATGCCTCAGCCAGCTCATCAGATTCTCATGCCTCAGCCAGCTCATCAGTCTCTCATGCCTCAGCCAGCTCATCAGGCTCTCATGCCTCAGCCAGCTCATCAGATTGTCATGCCTCAGCCAGCTCATCAGGCTCTCATGCCTCAGCCAGCTCATCAGGCTCTCATGCCTCAGCCAGCTCGTCAGGTTCTCATGCCTCAGCTAGATCGCCTGCTCTGCTTCCATACCTGTGTTTGTGCACATGCCTGATCTGATCCTATGCTTGTAATGTAACACAGCATACTCAAGAACCACCGCCAAGGCATTTCACTGACTGAGCAAGCCAAGGCATTTCTGCACCACTGACAGAGATAGCCACAGCATTTCTGCATCACTGACAGAGATAGCCACAGCATTTCTGCATCACTGACAGAGATAGCCACAGCATTTCTGCATCTATTACTAGGTCTCAGGATGGTAGTAGTGATGCACTAGCCATCTGTTTGTTAGCTTCTGTGTGTGAATTTGAATGGTTACCATTTCTACAGCCGCATCCCACAGCTTTACCAAAACAGTAGTGGGGTGTCCACTTTGTTGGTGTTTGAACGTGCAAATATCCCCTTTAATGTTACGTGTTGCTCAGTCTACTTTGCTAACCACATGTTCTCCCTCTCTCCATTCACACTAACAGGTCTGTAGTGGACCCCCCCCAACAGCTCAGAACTGCAGTTACTCTCTCCAGAGCCCAAACGGTACGATAGAGAGCCCTGGCTACACAACCCGTACAGGGTTGGACCCCTAAACTATGCCAACTGTGTGGACTAGTAACACTGTCTGTAGTGATCCTGGTCAGTGGCAGAACACAACAGGATACAACTGGTGTTAACACTAACAGGTCTGTAGTGGACAGTAACCTAGGTCTGAGTGGACAGTAACACTAACAGGTCTGTAGTGACACTAACAGGTCTGTAGTGGACAGTAACACTAACAGGTCTGTAGTGGACAGTAACACTAACAGGTCTGTAGTGGACAGTAACACTAACAGGTCTGTAGTGGACAGAACAGGTCTGTAGTGGACAGACTAACAGGTCTGTAGTGGAAGTGACTAACAGGTCTGTAGTGGACAGTAACACTAACAGGTCTGTAGTGGATAACACTAACAGGTCTGTAGTGGACAGTAACACTAACAGGTCTGTAGTGGACAGTAACACTAACAGGTCTGTAGTGGACAGTAACACTAACAGGTCTGTTGACAGTAACACTAACAGGTCTGTAGTGGACAGTAACACTAACAGGTCTGTAGTGGACAAAACTAACAGGTCTGTAGTGTAACACTAACAGGTCTGTAGTGGACAGTAACACTAACAGGTCTGTAGTGGACAGTAACACTAACAGGTCTGTAGTTGATAACACTAACAGGTCTGTAGTGGACAGTAACACTAACAGGTCTGTAGTGGACAGTAACACTAACAGGTCTGTAGTGGACAGTAACACTAAATAGTGGACAGTAACACTAACAGGTCTGTAGTGGACAGTAACACTAACAGGTCTGTAGTGGACAGTAACACTAACAGGTCTGTAGTGGACAGTAACACTAACAGGTCTGTAGTGGACAGTAACACTAACAGGTCTGTAGTGGACAGTAACACTAACAGGTCTGTAGTGGACAGTAACACTAACAGGTCTGTAGTGGACAGTAACACTAACAGGTCTGTAGTGGACAGTAACACTAACAGGTCTGTAGTGGACAGTAACACTAACAGGTCTGTAGTGGACAGTAACACTAACAGGTCTGTAGTGGACAGTAACAGGTCTGTAGTGGACAGTAACACTAACAGGTCTGTAGTGGACAGTAACACTAACAGGTCTGTAGTGGACAGTAACACTAACAGGTCTGTAGTGGACAGTAACACTAACAGGTCTGTAGTGGACAGTAACACTAACAGGTCTGTAGTGGACAGTAACACTAACAGGTCTGTAGTGGACAGTAACACTAACAGGTCTGTAGTGGACAGTAACAGGTCTGTAGTGGACAGTAACACTAACAGGTCTGTAGTGGACAGTAACACTAACAGGTCTGTAGTGGACAGTAACACTAACAGGTCTGTAGTGGACAGTAACACTAACAGGTCTGTAGTGGACAGTAACACTAACAGGTCTGTAGTGGACAGTAACACTAACAGGTCTGTAGTGGACAGTAACACTAACAGGTCTGTAGTGGACAGTAACACTAACAGGTCTGTAGTGGACAGTAACACTAACAGGTCTGTAGTGGACAGTAACACTAACAGGTCTGTAGTGGACAGTAACACTAACAGGTCTGTAGTGGACAGTAACACTAACAGGTCTGTAGTGGACAGTAACACTAACAGGTCTGTAGTGGACAGTAACACTAACAGGTCTGTAGTGGACAGTAACACTAACAGGTCTGTAGTGGACAGTAACACTAACAGGTCTGTAGTGGACAGTAACACTAACAGGTCTGTAGTGGACAGTAACACTAACAGGTCTGTAGTGGACAGTAACACTAACAGGTCTGTAGTGGACAGTAACACTAACAGGTCTGTAGTGGACAGTAACACTAACAGGTCTGTAGTGGACAGTAACACTAACAGGTCTGTAGTGGACAGTAACACTAACAGGTCTCTGTAACACTAGGTGGACAGTAACACTAACAGGTCTGTAGTGGACAGTAACACTAACAGGTCTGTAGTGGACAGTAACACTAACAGGTCTGTAGTGGACAGTAACACTAACAGGTCTGTAGTGGACAGTAACACTAACAGGTCTGTAGTGGACAGTAACACTAACAGGTCTGTAGTGGACAGTAACACTAACAGGTCTGTAGTGGACAGTAACACTAACAGGTCTGTAGTGGACAGTAACACTAACAGGTCTGTAGTGGACAGTAACACTAACAGGTCTGTAGTGGACAGTAACACTAACAGGTCTGTAGTGGACAGTAACACTAACAGGTCTGTAGTGGACAGTAACACTAACAGGTCTGTAGTGGACAGTAACACTAACAGGTCTGTAGTGGACAGTAACACTAACAGGTCTGTAGTGGACAGTAACACTAACAGGTCTGTAGTGGACAGTAACACTAACAGGTCTGTAGTGGACAGTAACACTAACAGGTCTGTAGTGGTAACAGGTCTGTAGTGGACAGTAACACTAACAGGTCTGTAGTGGACAGTAACACTAACAGGTCTGTAGTGGACAGTAACACTAACAGGTCTGTAGTGGACAGTAACACTAACAGGTCTGTAGTGGACAGTAACACTAACAGAGGTCTGTAGTGGACAGTAACACTAACAGGTCTGTAGTGGACAGTAACACTAACAGGTCTGTAGTGGACAGTAACACTAACAGGTCTGTAGTGGACAGTAACACTAACAGGTCTGTAGTGGACAGTAACACTAACAGGTCTGTAGTGGACAGTAACACTAACAGGTCTGTAGTGGACAGTAACACTAACAGAGGTCTGTAGTGGACAGTAACACTAACAGGTCTGTAGTGGACAGTAACACTAACAGGTCTGTAGTGGACAGTAACACTAACAGGTCTGTAGTGGACAGTAACACTAACAGGTCTGTAGTGGACAGTAACACTAACAGGTCTGTAGTGGACAGTAACACTAACAGGTCTGTAGTGGACAGTAACACTAACAGGTCTGTAGTGGACAGTAACACTAACAGGTCTGTAGTGGACAGTAACACTAACAGGTCTGTAGTGGACAGTAACACTAACAGGTCTGTAGTGGACAGTAACACTAACAGGTCTGTAGTGGACAGTAACACTAACAGGTCTGTAGTGGACAGTAACACTAACAGGTCTGTAGTGGACAGTAACACTAACAGGTCTGTAGTGGACAGTAACACTAACAGGTCTGTAGTGGACAGTAACACTAACAGGTCTGTAGTGGACAGTAACACTAACAGGTCTGTAGTGGACAGTAACACTAACAGGTCTGTAGTGGACAGTAACACTAACAGGTCTGTAGTGGACAGTAACACTAACAGGTCTGTAGTGGACAGTAACACTAACAGGTCTGTAGTGGACAGTAACACTAACAGGTCTGTAGTGGACAGTAACACTAACAGGTCTGTAGTGGACAGTAACACTAACAGGTCTGTAGTGGACAGTAACACTAACAGGTCTGTAACACTAACAGGTCTGTGGACAGTAACACTAACAGGTCTGTAGTGGACAGTAACACTAACAGGTCTGTAGTGGACAGTAACACTAACAGGTCTGTAGTGGACAGTAACACTAACAGGTCTGTAGTGGACAGTAACACTAACAGGTCTGTAGTGGACAGTAACACTAACAGGTCTGTAGTGACAGTAACACTAACAGGTCTGTAGTGGACAGTAACACTAACAGGTCTGTAGTGGACAGTAACACTAACAGGTCTGTAGTGGACAGTAACACTAACAGGTCTGTAGTGGACAGTAACACTAACAGGTCTGTAGTGGACAGTAACACTAACAGGTCTGTAGTGGACAGTAACACTAACAGGTCTGTAGTGGACAGTAACACTAACAGGTCTGTAGTGGACAGTAACACTAACAGGTCTGTAGTGGACAGGAGGTCTGTAGTGGACAGTAACACTAACAGGTCTGTAGTGGACAGTAACACTAACAGGTCTGTAGTGGACAGTAACACTAACAGGTCTGTAGTGGACAGTAACACTAACAGGTCTGTAGTGGACAGTAACACTAACAGGTCTGTAGTGGACAGTAACACTAACAGGTCTGTAGTGGACAGTAACACTAACAGGTCTGTAGTGGACAGTAACACTAACAGGTCTGTAGTGGACAGTAACACTAAGGTCTGTAGTGGACAGTAACACTAACAGGTCTGTAGTGGACAGTAACACTAACAGGTCTGTAGTGGACAGTAACACTAACAGGTCTGTAGTGGACAGTAACTAACAGGTCTGTAGTGGACAGTAACACTAACAGGTCTGTAGTGGACAGTAACACTAACAGGTCTGTAGTGGACTAACACTAACAGGTCTGTAGTGGACAGTAACACTAACAGGTCTGTAGTGGACAGTAACACTAACAGGTCTGTAGTGGACAGTAACACTAACAGGTCTGTAGTGGACAGTAACAGGTCTGTAGTGGACTAACAGGTCTGTAGTGGACAGTAACACTAACAGGTCTGTAGTGGGTAACACTAACAGGTCTGTAGTGGACAGTAACACTAACAGGTCTGTAGTGGACAGTAACACTAACAGGTCTGTAGTGGACAGTAACACTAACAGGTCTGTAGTGGACAGTAACACTAACAGGTCTGTAGTGGACAGTAACACTAACAGGTCTGTAGTGGACAGTAACACTAACAGGTCTGTAGTGGACAGTAACACTAACAGGTCTGTAGTGGACAGTAACACTAACAGTAACACTAACAGAGTCTGTAGTGGACAGTAACACTAACAGGTCTGTAGTGGACAGTAACACTAACAGGTCTGTAGTGGACAGTAACACTAACAGGTCTGTAGTGGACAGTAACACTAACAGGTCTGTAGTGGACAGTAACACTAACAGGTCTGTAGTGGACAGTAACACTAACAGGTCTGTAGTGGACAGTAACACTAACAGGTCTGTAGTGGACAGTAACACTAACAGGTCTGTAGTGGACAGTAACACTAACAGGTCTGTAGTGGACAGTAACACTAACAGGTCTGTAGTGGACAGTAACACTAACAGGTCTGTAGTGGACAGTAACACTAACAGGTCTGTAGTGGACAGTAACACTAACAGGTCTGTAGTGGACAGTAACACTAACAGGTCTGTAGTGGACAGTAACACTAACAGGTCTGTAGTGTAACAGGTCTGTGTGGACAGTAACACTAACAGGTCTGTAGTGGACAGTAACACTAACAGGTCTGTAGTGGACAGTAACACTAACAGGTCTGTAGTGGACAGTAACACTAACAGGTCTGTAGTGGACAGTAACACTAACAGGTCTGTAGTGGACAGTAACACTAACAGGTCTGTAGTGGACAGTAACACTAACAGGTCTGTAGTGGACAGTAACACTAACAGGTCTGTAGTGGACAGTAACACTAACAGGTCTGTAGTGGACAGTAACACTAACAGGTCTGTAGTGGACAGTAACACTAACAGGTCTGTAGTGGACAGTAACACTAACAGGTCTGTAGTGGACAGTAACACTAACAGGTCTGTAGTGGACAGTAACACTAACAGGTCTGTAGTGGACAGTAACACTAACAGGTCTGTAGTGGACAGTAACACTAACAGGTCTGTAGTGGACAGTAACACTAACAGGTCTGTAGTGGACAGTAACACTAACAGGTCTGTAGTGGACAGTAACACTAACAGGTCTGTAGTGGACAGTAACACTAACAGGTCTGTAGTGGACAGTAACACTAACAGGTCTGTAGTGGACAGTAACACTAACAGGTCTGTAGTGGACAGTAACACTAACAGGTCTGTAGTGGACAGTAACACTAACAGGTCTGTAGTGGACAGTAACACTAACAGGTCTGTAGTGGACAGTAACACTAACAGGTCTGTAGTGGACAGTAACACTAACAGGTCTGTAGTGGACAGTAACACTAACAGGTCTGTAGTGGACAGTAACACTAACAGGTCTGTGGTGGACAGTAACACTAACAGGTCTGTAGTGAACACTAACAGGTCTGTAGTGGACAGTAACACTAACAGGTCTGTAGTGGACAGTAACACTAACAGGTCTGTAGTGGACAGTAACACTAACAGGTCTGTAGTGGACAGTAACACTAACAGGTCTGTAGTGGACAGTAACACTAACAGGTCTGTAGTGGACAGTAACACTAACAGGTCTGTAGTGGACAGTAACACTAACAGGTCTGTAGTGGACAGTAACACTAACAGGTCTGTAGTGACAGTAACACTAACAGGTCTGTAGTGGACAGTAACACTAACAGGTCTGTAGTGGACAGTAACACTAACACAGGTCTGTAGTGGACAGTAACACTAACAGGTCTGTAGTGGACAGTAACACTAACAGGTCTGTAGTGGACAGTAACACTAACAGGTCTGTAGTGGACAGTAACACTAACAGGTCTGTAGTGGACAGTAACACTAACAGGTCTGTAGTGGACAGTAACACTAACAGGTCTGTAGTGGACAGTAACACTAACAGGTCTGTAGTGGACAGTAACACTAACAGGTCTGTAGTGGACAGTAACACTAACAGGTCTGTAGTGGACAGTAACACTAACAGGTCTGTAGTGGACAGTAACACTAACAGGTCTGTAGTGGACAGTAACACTAACAGGTCTGTAGTGGACAGTAACACTAACAGGTCTGTAGTGGACAGTAACACTAACAGGTCTGTAGTGGACAGTAACACTAACAGGTCTGTAGTGGACAGTAACACTAACAGGTCTGTAGTGGACAGTAACACTAACAGGTCTGTAGTGGACAGTAACACTAACAGGTCTGTAGTGGACAGTAACACTAACAGGTCTGTAGTGGACAGTAACACTAACAGGTCTGTAGTGGACAGTAACACTAACAGGTCTGTAGTGGACAGTAACACTAACAGGTCTGTAGTGGACAGTAACACTAACAGGTCTGTAGTGGACAGTAACACTAACAGGTCTGTAGTGGACAGTAGTGGACAGTAACACTAACAGGTCTGTAGTGGACAGTAACACTAACAGGTCTGTAGTGGACAGTAACACTAACAGGTCTGTAGTGGACAGTAACACTAACAGGTCTGTAGTGGACAGTAACACTAACAGGTCTGTAGTGGACAGTAACACTAACAGGTCTGTAGTGGACAGTAACACTAACAACAGTAACACTAACAGGTCTGTAGTGGACAGTAACACTAACAGGTCTGTAGTGGACAGTAACACTAACAGGTCTGTAGTGGACAGTAACACTAACAGGTCTGTAGTGGACAGTAACACTAACAGGTCTGTAGTGGACAGTAACACTAACAGGTCTGTAGTGGACAGTAACACTAACAGGTCTGTAGTGGACAGTAACACTAACAGGTCTGTAGTGGACAGTAACACTAACAGGTCTGTAGTGGACAGTAACACTAACAGGTCTGTAGTGGACAGTAACACTAACAGGTCTGTAGTGGACAGTAACACTAACAGGTCTGTAGTGGACAGTAACACTAACAGGTCTGTAGTGGACAGTAACACTAACAGGTCTGTAGTGGACAGTAACACTAACAGGTCTGTAGTGGACAGTAACACTAACAGGTCTGTAGTGGACAGTAACACTAACAGGTCTGTAGTGGACAGTAACACTAACAGAGGTCTGTAGTGGACAGTAACACTAACAGGTCTGTAGTGGACAGTAACACTAACAGGTCTGTAGTGGACAGTAACACTAACAGGTCTGTAGTGGACAGTAACACTAACAGGTCTGTAGTGGACAGTAACACTAACAGGTCTGTAGTGGACAGTAACACTAACAGGTCTGTAGTGGACAGTAACACTAACAGGTCTGTAGTGGACAGTAACACTAACAGGTCTGTAGTGGACAGTAACACTAACAGGTCTGTAGTGGACAGTAACACTAACAGGTCTGTAGTGGACAGTAACACTAACAGGTCTGTAGTGGACAGTAACACTAACAGGTCTGTAGTGGACAGTAACACTAACAGGTCTGTAACAGGTCTGTGGACAGTAACACTAACAGGTCTGTAGTGGACAGTAACACTAACAGGTCTGTAGTGGACAGTAACACTAACAGGTCACTAACAGGTCTGTAGTGGACAGTAACACTAACAGGTCTGTAGTGGACAGTAACACTAACAGGTCTGTAGTGGACAGTAACACTAACAGGTCTGTAGTGGACAGTAACACTAAACACTAACAGGTCTGTAGTGGACAGTAACACTAACAGGTCTGTAGTGGACAGTAACACTAACAGGTCTGTAGTGGACAGTAACACTAACAGGTCTGTAGTGGACAGTAACACTAACAGGTCTGTAGTGGACAGTAACACTAGTGGACAGTAACACTAACAGGTCTGTAGTGGACAGTAACACTAACAGGTCTGTAGTGGACAGTAACACTAACAGGTCTGTAGTGGACAGTAACACTAACAGGTCTGTAGTGGACAGTAACACTAACAGGTCTGTAGTGGACAGTAACACTAACAGGTCTGTAGTGGACAGTAACACTAACAGGTCTGTAGTGGACAGTAACACTAACAGGTCTGTAGTGGACAGTAACACTAACAGGTCTGTAGTGGACAGTAACACTAACAGGTCTGTAGTGGACAGTAACACTAACAGGTCTGTAGTGGACAGTAACACTAACAGGTCTGTAGTGGACAGTAACACTAACAGGTCTGTAGTGGACAGTAACACTAACAGGTCTGTAGTGGACAGTAACACTAACAGGTCTGTAGTGGACAGTAACACTAACAGGTCTGTAGTGGACAGTAACACTAACAGGTCTGTAGTGGACAGTAACACTAACAGGTCTGTAGTGGACAGTAACACTAACAGGTCTGTAGTGGACAGTAACACTAACAGGTCTGTAGTGGACAGTAACACTAACAGGTCTGTAGTGGACAGTAACACTAACAGGTCTGTAGTGGACAGTAACACTAACAGGTCTGTAGTGGACAGTAACACTAACAGGTCTGTAGTGGACAGTAACACTAACAGGTCTGTAGTGGACAGTAACACTAACAGGTCTGTAGTGGACAGTAACACTAACACTGTAGTGGACAGTAACACTAACAGGTCTGTAGTGGAGGTCAGTAACACTAACAGGTCTGTAGTGGACAGTAACACTAACAGGTCTGTAGTGGACAGTAACACTAACAGGTCTGTAGTGGACAGTAACACTAACAGGTCTGTAGTGGACAGTAACACTAACAGGTCTGTAGTGGACAGTAACACTAACAGGTCTGTAGTGGACAGTAACACTAACAGGTCTGTAGTGGACAGTAACACTAACAGGTCTGTAGTGGACAGTAACACTAACAGGTCTGTAGTGGACAGTAACACTAACAGGTCTGTAGTGGACAGTAACACTAACAGGTCTGTAGTGGACAGTAACACTAACAGGTCTGTAGTGGACAGTAACACTAACAGGTCTGTAGTGGACAGTAACACTAACAGGTCTGTAGTGGACAGTAACACTAACAGGTCTGTAGTGGACAGTAACACTAACAGGTCTGTAGTGGACAGTAACACTAACAGGTCTGTAGTGGACAGTAACACTAACAGGTCTGTAGTGGACAGTAACACTAACAGGTCTGTAGTGGACAGTAACACTAACAGGTCTGTAGTGGACAGTAACAGGTCTGTAACAGTAACACTAACAGGTCTGTAGTGGACAGTAACACTAACAGTAACACTAACAGGTCTGTAGTGGACAGTAACACTAACAGGTCTGTAGTGGACAGTAACAGTAACAGGTCTGTAGTGGACAGTAACACTAACAGGTCTGTAGTGGACAGTAACACTAAAGGTCAGGTCTGTAGTGGACAGTAACACTAACAGGTCTGTAGTGGACAGTAACACTAACAGGTCTGTAGTGGACAGTAACACTAACAGGTCTGTAGTGGACAGTAACACTAACAGGTCTGTAGTGGACAGTAACACTAACAGGTCTGTAGTGGACAGTAACACTAACAGGTCTGTAGTGGACAGTAACAGGTCTAACAGAGGTCTGTAGTGGACAGTAACACTAGTGGACAGTAACACTAACAGGTCTGTAGTGGACAGTAACACTAACAGGTCTGTAGTGGACAGTAACACTAACAGGTCTGTAGTGGACAGTAACACTAACAGGTCTGTAGTGGACAGTAACACTAACAGGTCTGTAGTGGACAGTAACACTAACAGGTCTGGACAGTAACACTAGTGGACAGTAACACTAACAGGTCTGTAGTGGACAGTAACACTAACAGGTCTGTAGTGGACAGTAACACTAACAGGTCTGTAGTGGACAGTAACACTAACAGGTCTGTAACACTAGTCTGGACAGTAACAGGTCTGTAACAGTAACACTAACAGGTCTGTAGTGGACAGTAACACTAACAGGTCTGTAGTGGACAGTAACACAGGTCTGTAACAGTAACACTAACAGGTCTGTAGTGGACAGTAACACTAACAGGTCTGTAGTGGACAGTAACACTAACAGGTCTGTAGTGGACAGTAACACTAACAGGTCTGTAGTGGACAGTAACACTAACAGGTCTGTAGTGGACAGTGGACTGTAGTAACACTAACAGGTCTGTAGTGGACAGTAACACTAACAGGTCTGTAGTGGACAGTAACACTAACAGGTCTGTAGTGGACAGTAACACTAACAGGTCTGTAGTGGACAGTAACACTAACAGGTCTGTAGTGGACAGTAACACTAACAGGTCTGTAGTGGACAGTAACACTAACAGGTCTGTAGTGGACAGTAACACTAACAGGTCTGTAGTGGACAGTAACACTAACAGGTCTGTAGTGGACAGTAACACTAACAGGTCTGTAGTGGACAGTAACACTAACAGGTCTGTAGTGGACAGTAACACTAACAGGTCTGTAGTGGACAGTAACACTAACAGGTCTGTAGTGGACAGTAACACTAACAGGTCTGTAGTGGACAGTAACACTAACAGGTCTGTAGTGGACAGTAACACTAACAGGTCTGGACAGTAACACTAACAGGTCTGTAGTGGACAGTAACACTAACAGGTCTGTAGTGGACAGTAACACTAACAGGTCTGTAGTGGACAGTAACACTAACAGGTCTGTAGTGGACAGTAACACTAACAGGTCTGTAGTGGACAGTAACACTAACAGGTCTGTAGTGGACAGTAACACTAACAGGTCTGTAGTGGACAGTAACACTAACAGGTCTGTAGTGGACAGTAACACTAACAGGTCTGTAGTGGACAGTAACACTAACAGGTCTGTAGTGGACAGTAACACTAACAGAGGTCTGTAGTGGACAGTAACACTAACAGGTCTGTAGTGGACAGTAACACTAACAGGTCTGTAGTGGACAGTAACACTAACAGGTCTGTAGTGGACAGTAACACTAACAGGTCTGTAGTGGACAGTAACACTAACAGGTCTGTAGTGGACAGTAACACTAGAGGTCTGTAGTGGACAGTAACACTTCTGTAGTGGACAGTAACACTAACAGGTCTGTAGTGGACAGTAACACTAACAGGTCTGTAGTGGACAGTAACACTAACAGGTCTGAGTAACACTAGGTCTGGACAGTAACACTAACAGGTCTGTAGTGGACAGTAACACTAACAGGTCTGTAGTGGACAGTAACACTAACAGGTCTGTAGTGGACAGTAACACTAACAGGTCTGTGTTGGACAGTAACACTAACAGGTCTGTAGGGTTAACAGACTAACAGGTCTGTAGTGGATCAATTAGTCAGAGTTAGTAACACTAAATGTAGTGGACTTTGGTAACACTAACAGTTCTGTAGTGGACAGTACAACAGGTCTGTTGTCTGTAGTGGTTATATTTTTGACATTAACAGGTTTTTGGACATAGAATTGTAAGTCTGTAGTGGACTGTCATGGATTTGGACAGTAACACTAACAGGTCTTTGAGTAACACTAACAGGTCTGTAGTGGAATGAGGTCTGTAGTGACAGACTAACAGAGGTCTTAGTGGACAGTAACACTAACAGGTCTGTAGTGGACATTAATGTAAAGGTCTGTAGTGGACAGTAACACTAACTGAGTTAACAGAGGTTTGGACAGTAACACTAACAGGTCTGTAGTGGACAGTGCATAACAGGTCTGTAGTGGACAGTAACACTAACAGGTCTGAGTGGACAGTAACACTTTGGACAGTAACACTAACAGGTCTGTAGTGGACAGTAACACTAACAGAGGTCTGTAGTGGACAGACTAACAGGTCTGTAGTCAGTAACACTCTCTTTCACAAGGTCTGTAGTGGAAGTAACACTCAGGTCTGTAGTGGATAATATCTATAATTAATAATAATAATATATAATAATATCTATAATTAATAATAATAATATATAATAATATCTATAATTTATAATAATAATATATAATAATATCTATAATTTCCAGTCTGCATGTGTTGAGCCGTAATGCCCAATTTGATTAAGTCTGCATGGGTTATATTTTTGATTTTTAATACATTGTAATGCCCCTGACTAATGATGATATTCTGCATGTACGGCCGTAATGCCCCCTAACATTCTGCATGTACGGCCGTAATGCCCCCTAACAAAAAAAAAATCACATGCAATATTTTTGCAGCCAGTGGCCGTTGTGCCCTTGGGATGAACATAATCATTAGAATTCCCGTCTCCCAGCTGCTTGCCGATGCACCTCGTGACTGCGCGCGTCCTTATCCAATTCTGATGCGCATATTGAAGATATTGGAAGAATTGTCCACATTATCTTTTCGTCAACCAAGAAGAATGAAGATGAGTGAATAGGCAATCTACTATCCTCCATACTACAACAACTGACCTATTCTATGCGATAAATAAATATTACAAATTGTTGTGGGATGCGATAGATCCCAAATTAATACAACCACTAGCATCAAAAAAATAACTGTTCTTAGCATTGAACTTGACACAGCAGATCAGAACGTTTATCTCATTAAACTGTTCATAAACTATTAGGCTTTTTCTTCACATTATAAGTGCAGAGAAGCGAACACTGCAGTTGGGTATAAGCGCAAATGTTCGTTCCGTTAGCAGGAAAACACAATTCTTAAAACTTGACCTCAAAATGTGATGCTTTTATTATAAAGGTACATTTGTTTTTAATGGAGAAGATGGCCATCCAACAAACTTAAAACTCACAAACTTAAAAACTAACGCGTTAACTATGTATACCAGTTAGGCTCTATACCGCTTTGTTAGGTGGATTAATGTGCTTCATTTTAAGAAGTTATCCGCTAGGCTTCATGAAGTAGAGTATTATTTGAAAAAGTAAAAAAAAAGAAATGTCACGTGCTGTTTCTTGCTTTATGCTGAGCATCATTCACAAGTGTTATACTGATATTGTTACCCACCAGACTATTTTTGATTTAATCTTGTCTTTACATGTACTAAGTTTTATATGTGTGAAATGTATTTCGATTTAGAATGGACCGTTATCATGCTCATTAAAAATTATCTCCTTCTACCTCTTGTTGTGGTAATAACCTAGCAGTTGAATGAACTCCTAGCATTTGAATGGACTCTACCTCTTGTTGTGGTAGTAACCGATCATTTGAATGGACTCTACCTCTTGTTGTGGTAATAACCTAGCAGTTGAATGGACTCTACCTCTTGTTGTGGTAATAACCGAGCATTTGAAGGACCTCGTCCTCTTGATGTGGTAGAATCCTATTTAATCATTTGAATGGCCACTTCATTCATATAGCCCTCTGTCATAGCTACTTATCCTCAATGCTGAGCTCTTCAATTGGGTTAGTGTGGCACTACCTCAGAGGATTTTAGAATATGTTATGTAAGCTTTTTTTTATATAGAGATATGCCTCATCTTAAGATGTAGCAGTCTTTACCAAAGCATTTCTAGCCGTCGGCAGGCTTGACATTGTTTTTGAATGTCTGGCTGGTCTTTAAATGCACACAGCAGTGCCGCACATGCCTTAGAGCCTCTGTTGTCACCAAGTAAATAGAGAGGAGTTTTTCTTGAGCTTTGTTTCTGATCTCCTTCTGTGGTCTGCCAGTCTCTCTCTTTCTCTTTCTCTCTCTTTCTTTTTCTCTCCCTCTTATTCTCTCTCTCTCTCTCTCTCTTTCTCTCGTTTTCTCCATCTCTCGATCTGGGGCAGGTGATTAGAAAGTTGTTTATTCTATATCTCTCCTGACCCACAGCGATGATGACATCCGGATTCATTTGCCAGGCTATCCTCACCGATTGTGTAGTTAATTAAGGTTTGTCTTAGTTTGTGGTCTTTTACACAGGTTAAGTATTAAGCTGAAGTAAAGCCTCTTGTTTGGTAGCATTATGTCTGTCACTGACCTTCAACCTCACTTTGCCAATAGTTGACGTATGCGTTCTTATTACTATTCACCTCGAGCCGTGTCTTCTGTCTTGTTATTCACCTCCAGCTGTGTCATCTGTCTTGTTATTCACCTCCAGCTGTATAATCTGTCTTGTTATTCACCTCCAGCTGTGTCTTCTGTCTTGTTATTCACCTCCAGCTGTGTCATCTGTCTTGTTATTCACCTCCAGCTGTATAATCTGTCTTGTTATTCACCTCCAGCTGTGTCTTCTGTCTTGTTATTCACCTCCAGCTGTGTCATCTGTCTTGTTATTCACCTCCAGCTGTATAATCTGTCTTGTTATTCACCTCCAGCTGTGTCTTCTGTCTTGTTATTCACCTCCAGCTGTGTCTTCTGTCTTGTTATTCACCTCCAGTTGTGTCTTCTGTCTTGTTATTCACCTCCAGCTGTGTCTTCTGTCTCGTTATTCACCTCCAGCTGTGTCTTCTGTCTTGTTATTCACCTCCAGCTGTGTCTTCTGTCTCATTATTCACCTCCAGCTGTGTCTTCTGTCTTGTTATTCACCTCCAGCTGTGTCATCTGTCTTGTTATTCACCTCCAGCTGTGTCTTCTGTCTTGTTATTCACCTCCAGCTGTGTCTTCTGTCTTGTTATTCACCTCCAGCTGTGTCTTCTGTCTTGTTATTCACCTCCAGCTGTCTTCTGTCTCGTTATTCACCTCCAGCTGTGTCTTCTGTCTCGTTATTCACCTCCAGCTGTGTCTTCTGTCTCATTATTCACCTCCAGCTGTGTCTTCTGTCTTGTTATTCACCTCCAGCTGTGTAATCTGTCTTGTTATTCACCTCCAGCTGTGACATCTGTCTTGTTATTCACCTCCAGCTGTGTCTTCTGTCTTGTTATTCACCTCCAGCTGTGTCTTCTGTCTTGTTATTCACCTCCAGCTGTGTCTTCTGTCTTGTTATTCACCTCCAGCTGTGTCTTCTGTCTTGTTATTCACCTCCAGCTGTGTCTTCTGTCTTGTTATTCACCTCCATCTGTGTCTTCTGTCTTGTTATCACCTCCAGCTGTGTCTTCTGTCTTGTTATTCACCTCCAGCTGTGTCATCTGTCTTGTTATTCACCTCCAGCTGTGTCTTCTGTCTTGTTATTCACCTCCAGCTGTGTCATCTGTCTTGTTATTCACCTCCAGCTGTGTCTTCTGTCTTGTTATTCACCTCCAGCTGTATAATCTATTTTATTATTCACCTCCAGCCGTGTCATCTGTCTCATTATTATTATTATAGAAGGAAGGAGGGGAGGAGAGGGGGAAGGAGAAGGGAAGAGGAGATGGAAAGGCGAGGATTAGAGGGGAGGATCAGAGGGGAGGAGAGAGTTGGAGCAGGGAGACGAGGGGACATGAGGGGAGGAGGAGAGTGGACAAGGGGAGACGAGGGGAGACTAGGGTGTCAAGTAGTTGTGATTGTTGAACACAAAGCTCCCGTTGAGTGGTGTGTCTGACATATTGTTGTGTGTCGGAGATTTGGCCTCTCTGTGCCTTTCAAAGGAGACATTTTGTGAAGCGAGTAGAGAGCTCATGTTTATCAGTCAGTCAGTGGTGTGCTGCGTGCAGAGAACGAATAAGCAGGTCTCTTTCTCTTTCTCTGTCTCTCTCTCTCTCTCTTTGATGAACTGCTCTGTCTCCCTCCATTACAGCAGAACACATATTTAACTGTGTGTCATCTGTCTTGTTATTCACCTCCAGCTGTGTCATCTGTCTTGTTATTCACCTCCAGCTGTGTCATCTGTCTTGTTATTCACCTCCAGCTGTATAATCTGTCTTGTTATTCACCTCCAGCTGTGTCATCTGTCTTGTTATTCACCTCCAGCTGTATAATCTGTCTTGTTATTCACCTCCAGCTGTGTCTTCTGTCTCATTATTCACCTCCAGCTGTGTCTTCTGTCTTGTTATTCACCTCCAGCTGTGTCTTCTGTCTTGTTATTCACCTCCAGCTATATAATCTGTCTTGTTATTCACCTCCAGCTGTATAATCTGTCTTGTTATTCACCTCCAGCTGTGTCTTCTGTCTCATTATTCACCTCCAGCTGTGTCTTCTGTCTTGTTATTCACCTCCAGCTG
>NC_088223.1:4695547-4725547 GCF_036934945.1 Oncorhynchus masou masou | reverse complement strand
CTCTCTCTCTGTGTCTGTCCCTCTGTCTGTCTGTCTGTCTGTCTGTCTGTCTGTCTGTCTGTCTGTCTCTCTGTCTCTCTGTCTCTCTCTGTGTCTGTCCCTCTGTGTCTCTCTGTCTGTCTGTCTGTCTGTCTGTGTCTGTCTGTCTGTCTGTCTGTCTGTCTGTCTGTCTCTCTCTCTCTCTGTGTCTCTGTGTCTCTGTCTCTCTCTGTCTCTGTCTGTCTGTCTGTCTGTCTGTCTGTCTGTCTGTCTGTCTATCTCTGTGTCTCTGTGTCTCTGTGTCTCTGTGTCTCTGTGTCTCTCTCTCTCTCTCTGTCTCTCTGTCTCTGTCTGTCTGTCTCTCTGTCTCTGTCTCTCTGTCTCTCTGTCTCTCTGTCTCTGTGTCTCTGTGTCTCTCTCTTTGTCTCAGTCTCTCTCTCTTTGATGAGCTTCTCTCTCTTAGCCACAGAACCAACTGGATCAGGCCCTTCTCTTTGCTCAGCTCTTGGCTTGGTAATGATATGAGAGGGGGTTACTGTATTGTAGATGTTTTCAAAACTTAATTGCTCTTTATTGAGTTTGTATTAATAGTGGATATTGGCCTATTTGTTTTGCAAGTGGACCCCACACCTCGCTGAAATAAAGTGCAATTGGTTCAATGAAACATTCAATTCATTTTAAGCCAAATTTTAATAGGTATTTCAATTAGATATTTGTTTTAATGGTGTAGAATGCCCTGCGTATTTTCTCTCTCAGTTCATCCCCTGCCTCACTAAGGTGTCCAGTTGCGCTTATTTTAAACATAAATAACTGTAGTGTGTGCTGCAATCTATATATTTTGTACCAATTGAAAACTTTGATCTAATTCCCTGGATCTGGATCTTCTCTGGAAAACCATTATATTAGTATGTTTGTGGTTTACTGTCTGGCAGGACTGCTCTAGCAGGGCCAGGGCCCAGGTCTGGCGGGACTGCTCTAGCAGGGCCAGGGCCCAGGTCTGGCAGGACTGCTCTAGCAGGGCCAGGGCCCAGGTCTGGCAGGACTGCTCTAGCAGGGCCAGGGCCCAGGTCTGGCAGGACTGCTCTAGCAGGGCCAGGGCCCAGGTCTGGCAGGACAGCTCTAGCTGGGCCAGGGCCCAGGTCTGGCAGGACTGCTCTAGCAGGGGCCAGGGCCCAGGTCTGGCAGGACTGCTCTAGCAGGGCCAGGGCCCAGGTCTGGCAGGACTGCTCTAGCAGGGCCAGGGCCCAGGTCTGGCAGGACTGTTCTAGCAGGGCCAGTGCCCAGGTCTGGCAGGACTGCTCTAGCAGGGCCAGGGCCCAGGTCTGGCAGGACTGCTCTAGCAGGGCCAGGGCCCAGGTCTGGCAGGACTGCTCTAGCAGGGCCAGGGCCCAGGTCTGGCAGGACTGCTCTAGCAGGGCCAGGGCCCAGGTCTGGCAGGACTGCTCTAGCAGGGCCATGGCCCAGGTCTGGCAGGACTGCTCTAGCAGGGCCAGGGCCCAGGTCTGGCAGGACTGCTCTAGCAGGGCCAGACTCTGCTGTAGGCCATGTGCTGTAGATGACAGCAGGCACAGGTCGTCTGTGAAGAGAAGGCATTTAACATCTGAATTGTGGAGACTAACACCAAGGGCTGAGGAGTGGCCAATTCGTTGATGTAATTATTGAAGAGTGCAGGGCTCAGATTTCAACCCTGGTGAAGGCCCCGGCCGTGGTAAAATAATGATGTTATTTTCTTGACAATTTTGATGCTGCAAGTATTGCCAGTATTGATTTAATTATATCATATGCTTTACATCCTACAATAACTGTGTAGAACAGTCCGGTACCAAAGCTTTAACATATCGTCAGGTTTTACTTCCTATGGGCAGGTGGGACGGTAGCGTCCCACCTGGCCAACATCCGGTGAAATTGCGGAGTGCAAAATTCAAACTACAGAAATATAAACATTTAACTTTCATAAAATCACAAGTGTAATACATCAAAATAAAGCTTAACTTCTTGTTAATCCAGCCGCTGTGTCAGATTTCAAAAAGGCTTTACGGCGAAAGCACACCATGCGGTTATTCCGAGGGCAGTGCCCCGCAAACAAACGCATGAAAAACATATTTCAACAAGGCAGGTGCACCACGGAAGTCAGAAATAGCAATATAATAAATGCCTTACCTTTGATCTTCTTCTGTTGGCACTCCAAAAGGTCCCAGTTACATCACAAATTGTCCTTTTGTCCTAATGTCCTTCCTTATATCCATAAAAACTCAGTTTAGCTGGCGCGCTTCAGTCAATAATCCACCCAGTTTCCCTCCATCAAAATACATACAAAATTAATCCCAAACGTTACCAATAAACTTATCCAAACAAGTCAAACAACGTTTATAATCAAACCTTAGGTACCCTAATACATAAATAAACATTTAAGACGGAGAATCGTTATTGTCTTTACCGGAGAAAAATACCAAAGAACGCGTTCTCTTCTATGCACTTGGAAACACTACATCCAAAATGGGAGCCACCTAGAAAAACTACAATCTCTGGCTAATTTTTCCGAAAACCAGCATGAAACTCTTTCTAAAGACTGTTGACATCTAGTGGAAGCCCTGGGAACTGCAACCTGGGAGGACTTGGCCTTATTATAAAAGTGACAGCCATTGGAAACGGTGGTACTTTGAACATTTTTTTTGGGGGGTGGGGGGGGGGGTGGTTTGTCCTCGGGGTTTCGCCTGCCATATCAGTTCTGTTATACTCACAGACATTATTTTAACAGTTTTAGAAACTAATAGAGTGTTTTCTATCCAAATCTACCAATTATATGCATATCCTAACCTCTATGCCTAACCTCTATGCCTGAGTGACAGGCAGTTTATTTTGGGCAAGGTTTTTATCCAGACGTGAAAATACTGCCCCCTACCCAAGAGAGGTTAATGAAATAGTTTTAATATAACAATTTACATTTTGTGAATTTCGGCATCTCATTTAGGATGCATTTAAAAAAAAATATATATATATAGAAGAGAACGCGTTCTTTGGTATTTTTCTCATATATATATGAGGCTCTGAAGTTTCTTATAGAGCTCCTGGTCAGTAATAGTTTAGTTTCTTATAGAGCTCCTGGTCAGTAATTATAGAGCTCCTGGTCAGTAATTATAGAGCTCCTGGTCAGTAATTGGGGAGTTCAATGGATTTTGATTGTCCTTTATAGCTTTTTCTAATCCAATCAACTTCTCATGAATTTGGTGTTGTTCTGCGTTTGCATCAAGGTGTTGTAGAGTGTTTTTAAATATATTTTTCACCATTTTGTATCACTAATTCCTCTTGATTTTTTATTTCTATTTTTTTCAGAAGTTGTTTGTGTTTATGGACTCCTCAATTTGTGTCAGCTGCTTTCTGTTGTACTGTGCTTTTTTTGGTGCCGAGTGTACGTTTATAGAGTTTTAAAGCCTCACTTGTTCAGCTGAAAAGGTGGTGCAGGGATTTCTTTAGAAATATTTAACATCCACACAAGTCCAATACCTCAAATGAAAGATAAACACCTTGTTCATCTACCCAGCGTGTCAGATTTATAAAATGTTTTTTGGCGAAAACACAGCATATATTTATGTTAGACCACCACCAAAACAAAGAAAAACGTAGCCATTTTTTCCAGCAAAAGATAAAATCACAAAAGCAGGATAAAAAAAAATCAATAACTAACCTTTTGAAAATCTTTATCAGATGACAGTCATATGACATGTTACACAGTACATTTATGTTTTGTTCGATAATATGCATTTTATACCCATAATTCTCGGTTTACATTGACGCCATGTTCAGAAAATCCTCCAAAATATCCGCCAGATAACAGAAATACTCATCATAAACTTTGACTAAATATACATGTTCTACATATAATCACAGATACACTGGTTCTTAATGCAACCGCTATGTTAAAATTTATTTTTAACGTTACAGAATTCGTTCACTAGGCAATAATCTGAGACGGCGCTCAGACGTAACAATATTTCTCCGCTATGTTGGAGTCAACAGAAATACAAAATTACAACATAAATATTCCCTTACCTTTGATGATCTTTCATCAGAATGTAGTGCAAGGAGTCCTAGTACAACAATAAATTGTTTTGTTCCATAATGCTCAATTCTAGTGTCCAAGTAGCAGCATTTGCTATCACTTTCAGCTCACATGACCAAAAAATGACTTCTGGTAACTTTGCATGAAAACTTCCAAAAGACATATTACAGGTTGAATAAACTGGTCAAACTAAGTGCAGAATCAATCTTCAGGATGTTATAATCATATATATCCAATAGCATTCCAACCGGATCATTCGTTTTCATCTGGGGCCGATTGGGACAGCCGAAGCACTAAAAAGAGAGATGCGTCACAACAAAATGGCATTCTCTTGTGACACCGAATACTTTCCTTCCCATTAGGTCAAAGTTCACAGCAAATGCTCCATTACACTTTCTACTGAATGAGGACATCTAGTGGAAGACGTAGGAAGTGGTTCCAAATCCATAACTTGTTGGGAAGGGAGGGGGCGATGACGTCAAAGTTGCCCCAACTTTCAGGATTCCAAAACTTGTTTGGAAGATTGCCTGCCCTGTGAGTTCTATTATACTCACAGACATAATTCAAACGGTTTTAGAAACTTCAGAGTGTTTTCTATCCAATATTAATAATAATATGCATATATTAGCAATTTAGGACAGATTTTGATGCAGTTCACTATGGGCACGCAATTCATCCAAAGTGGAAATACTGCCCCCTATCTCTAACTGGTTTTAAGGTGTAATTCACCATTATTTGGGTCTCTGCTTTTGGTTTTGCCTTCGTGTTCTACGATTTTTCGTTATAATTTTACAATCTGCATCTTTTTTTTAAATATATTTTTTAATCAATTTCAGTTGTGTTAATTTGCAGTTTGCCTGAATATTAAGTCGATGTGTTTTACTGCTTGATGCCTTCTTTACAGTGAGTGGATGTGCTGTCCAGAAAATGATCCAAGAGTGGTTGGATTTCTTGGTTACTGGTTGCTTCCTGGTATTCTTCTGTGCTGTGTTGGGCCCATCTGTTTACATTTCTGATGTTGTACAGCTTACTGGGCTGTGAATGTGTGGTTGTTTCCATGTCTGTTCTTTTTGAGGAGCAACATAATTTGTCTGTGATCAGACAGAGGTGTTAGTGGCTTGAGAGTGAATGAGCTGAGAGAGAAAGGGTCAATGTCTGTGATCACATAGTCTACTGTGCTGCCAAGAGGTGAGCAGTAGGTGAATCTCCCCAAAGACTCCCCTGTAACCTACCATTGACAAAGTATCCAGACCCAGGCTTCTATACAGCTGCAACAGATCCCGTCCGGTTTGTTTTTTGATGGTGCTGTCACTGTTGTTTCTATGGGGGAGATGAAGACAGTTAGAGACACTATGTAATAAAGCTGTCACTGTTGTTTCTATGGGGGAGATGAAGACAGTTAGAGACACTATGGCCTGTAATAAAGCTGTCCCTGTTGTTTCTATGGGGGAGATGAAGACAGTTAGAGACACTATGTAATGAAGCTGTCCCTGTTGTTTCTATGGAGGAGATGAAGACAGTTAGAGACACTATGGCCTGTAATAAAGCTGTCCCTGTTGTTTCTATGGAGGAGATGAAGACAGTTAGAGACACTATGTAATAAAGCTGTCACTGTTGTTTCTATGGAGGAGATGAAGACAGTTAGAGACACTATGGCCTGTAATAAAGCTGTCCCTGTTGTTTCTATGGGGGAGATGAAGACAGTTAGAGACACTATGTAATAAAGCTGTCACTGTTGTTTCTATGGGGAGATGAAGACAGTTAGAGACACTATATAATAAAGCTGTCACTGTTGTTTCTATGGAGGAGATGAAGACAGTTAGAGACACTATATAATAAAGCTGTCCCTGTTGTTTCTATGGTGGAGATGAAGACAGTTAGAGACACTATATAATAAAGCTGTCACTGTTGTTTCTATGGAGGAGATGAAGACAGTTAGAGACACTATATAATAAAGCTGTCACTGTTGTTTCTATGGAGGAGATGAAGACAGTTAGAGACACTATGTAATAAAGCTGTCCCTGTTGTTTCTATGGGGAGATGAAGACAGTTAGAGACACTATGTAATAAAGCTGTCCCTGTTGTTTCTATATGTTATGAGCTTGAGTGAAGACCCAAAAGCGGTTTTAACAGAAAACAGAGTTCTTTAATGAAAATACAGGAATGGCATAAATCCTCTTCCAACGTTGTCAGCGGAACAAAAAGAACGTTAGTATAGTGCAGGATGCTCCTGCCAGGCAGACTCCGACAGGACAGGACAAGGTGGAAGCAAACGAGACGACAGCTTGCTTCTGGCATCAAAAAACACAAACAAGAATCAGACACTGAAAGTAGCAGGAACAGAGAGAGAAATAGAGACCTAATCAGAGGGGAAGAGAGAACAGGTGGGGAAGAGTGAAAGAGCTAGTTAGGGCAGATGTAGAACAGCTGAGGAATGAGAGACAGAGAAGGTAACCTAAAAAGACCAGCAGAGAGAGAGAATGAAGAGAAAGGACAGGAACAGACATAACAAGACATGACAGTACCCCCCACTCACCGAGCGCCTCCTGGCGCACTCGAGGAGGAAACCTGGCGGCAACGGAGGAAATCATCGATCAGCGAACGGTCCAGCACGTCCCGAGAGGGAACCCAACTCCTCTCCTCAGGACCGTACCCCTCCCAATCCACTAGGTACTGATGACCACGGCCCCGAGGGCGCATGTCCAAAATCTTACGAACCCTGTAGATGGGTGCGCCTCGACAAGGATGGGGGGAGGGACGAGCGGGGCGCGAAGAACGGGCTTAACACAGGAGACATGGAAGACCGGGTGAACGCGACGAAGATAGCGGGAGAAGAAGTCGCACTGCGACAGGATTAATGACCTGGGAAATACGGAACGGACCAATGAACCGCGGGGCCAACTTGCGAGAAGCTGTCTTAAGGGGAAGGTTCTGAGTGGAGAGCCATACTCTCTGACCGCAACAATATCTAGGACTCTTGGTCCTACGCTTATTAGCGGCCCTCACAGTCTGCGCCCTATTACGGCAAAGTGCCGACCTGACCCCCTTCCAGGTGCGCTCGCAACGCTGGACAAAAGCCTGAGCGGAGGGGACGCAGGACTCGGCGAGCTGAGATGAGAACAGCGGAGGCTGGTACCCGAGGCTACACTGAAAAGGGGATAGACCGGTAGCAGACGAGGGAAGCGAGTTGTGGGCGTACTCTGCCCAGGGGAGCTGTTCTGACCAAGACGCAGGGTTACGAAAAGAAAGACTGCGTAAAATGCGACCAACAGTCTGATTGGCCCGTTCGGCTTGACCGTTAGACTGGGGATGAAAGCCGGACGAGAGACTGACGGAAGCCCCAATCAAACGGCAAAACTCCCTCCAAAATTGAGACGTGAACTGCGGACCTCTGTCGGAAACGACGTCAGACGGAAGGCCATGAATTCGGAAAACATTCTCGATAATGATCTGAGCCGTCTCCTTAGCAGAAGGGAGCTTATCGAGAGGAATGAAATGAGCCGCCTTAGAGAATCTATCGACAACCGTAAGAATAACTGTCTTCCCCGCTGATGAAGGCAGTCCGGTGATAAAATCTAAAGCGATGTGAGACCACGGTCGAGAGGGAATGGGAAGCGGTCTGAGACGGCCGGCAGGAGGAGAGTTCCCAGATTTAGTCTGCGCGCAGACCGAACAAGCGGCGACAAATCGACGCGCGTCACGTTCCCGAGTGGGCCACCAGAAACGCTGGCGAATGGAAGCGAGCGTACCCCGAACGCCGGGGTGGCCGGCTAACTTGGCAGAGTGGGCCCACTGAAGAACGGCCGGACGAGTAGGAACGGGAACGAACAGAAGGTTCCTAGGACAAGCTCGCGGCGACGGAGTGTGAGCGAGTGCTTGCTTTACCTGCCTCTCAATTCCCCAGACAGTCAACCCGACAACACGCCCCTCAGGGAGAATCCCATCGGGGTCGGTGGAGACCTCAGAAGAACTGAAGAGACGAGATAAAGCATCAGGCTTGGTGTTTTTTGAGCCCGGACGATAAGAAATAACAAACTCGAAACGAGCGAAAAACAGAGCCCAACGAGCCTGACGCGCATTAAGTCGTTTGGCTGAACGGATGTACTCAAGGTTCCTATGGTCAGTCCAAACGACAAAAGGAACGGTCGCCCCTCCAACCACTGTCGCCATTCGCCTAGGGCTAAGCGGATGGCGAGCAGTTCGCGATTACCAACATCATAGTTACGTTCTGACGGCGATAAGCGATGAGAGAAAAACGCGCAAGGATGGACCTTGCCGTCAGAGAGAGAGCGCTGAGAAAGAATGGCTCCCACGCCCACCTCTGACGCGTCAACCTCAACAACAAACTGTCTAGAGATGTCAGGTGTAACAAGAATAGGTGCGGATGTAAAACGATTCTTAAGAAGATCAAAAGCTCCCTGGGCGGAAACGGACCACTTAAAGCACGTCTTAACAGAAGTAAGGGCTGTGAGAGGAGCTGCCACCTGACCGAAATTACGGATGAAACGACGGTAGAAATTAGCGAAGCCCAGAAAGCGCTGCAGCTCGACACGTGACTTAGGAACGGGCCAATCAATGACAGCCTGGACCTTAGCGGGATCCATCTTAATGCCCTCAGCGGAAATAACGGAACCGAGAAAAGGGACAGAGGCGGCATGAAAAGTGCACTTCTCAGCCTTCACATAAAGACAGTTCTCCAAAAGGCGCTGGAGGACGCGTCGCACGTGCTGAACATGAATCGAGAGAGACGGTGAAAAAATCAGGATATCGTCCATGTAAACGAAAACAAAAATGTTCAGCATGTCTCTCAGGACGTCGTTAACTAGTGCCTGAAAGACAGCTGGAGCGTTAACGAGGCCGAAAGGAAGAACCCGGTATTCAAAGTGCCCTAACGGAGTGTTAAACGCCGTCTTCCACTCGTCCCCCTCCCTGATGCGCACGAGATGGTAGGCGTTACGAAGGTCCAATTTGGTGAAAAACCTGGCTCCCTGCAGGATCTCGAAGGCTGAAGACATAAGAGGAAGCGGATAACGATTCTTAACTGTTATGTCATTCAGCCCTCGATAATCCACGCATGGGCGCAGGGACCCGTCCTTCTTCTGAACAAAAAAAAACCCCGCTCCGGCGGGGGGAGGAGGAGGAGACTATGGTACCGGCGTCGAGCGAAACCGACAAATAATCCTCGAGAGCCTTACGTTCGGGAGCCGACAGAGAGTATAATCTACCCCGGGGGAGTAGTTCCCGGAAGGAGATCAATACTACAGTCATACGACCGGTGTGGAGGGAGAGAAGTGGCCTTGGAACGACTGAACACCGTGCGCAGATCGTGATACTCCTCCGGCACCCCTGTCAAATCGCCAGGCTCCTCCTGTGAAGAAGAGACAGAGGAAACAGGAGGGATAGCAGACATTAAACAGGTTACATGACAAGAAACATTCCAGGATAGGATAGTGTTACTAGACCAATTAATAGAAGGGTTATGGCGCACTAGCCAGGGATGACCCAAAACAACAGGTGTAAAAGGTGAACGAAAAATTAAAAAGAAATGGTTTCGCTATGATTACCAGAGACAGTGAGGGTTAAAGGCAGCGTCTCACGCTGAATCTTGGGGAGAGAACTACCATCTAAAGCGAACAAGGCCCTGGGCTCCCTAACTGTCTGAGAGGAATGTCATGTTCCCGAGCCCAGGTCTCGTCCATAAAACAGCCCTCCGCCCCAGAGTCTATCAAGGCACTGCAGGAAGCAGATGAACCGGGCCAGCGGAGATGGACCGGAAAGGTAGTGCGTGATCCAGAAGGAGAGGCCTGAGTAGTTGCGCTCACCAGTAGCCCTCCTCTTACTGATGAGCTCTGGCTTTTACTGGACATGAGGTGACAAAATGACCAGCGGAACCGCAGTAGAGACAGAGGCGATTGGTGATTCTCCGTTCCCTCTCCTTGGCCGAGATGCGAATACCCCCCAGCTGCATAGGCTCAGCATCCGAGCCGGCGGAGGAGGGTGGCAGTGATGCGGCAGGTGGCAGTGATGTGGAGAGGGGAGCAACGGAGAACGTGAGCTCCCTTCCACGAGCTCGGCGACGAAGATCAAACCGTCGCTCTATGCGAATAGCGAGAGCTATTAAGGAGTCCAGACTGGAAGGAACCTCCCGGGAGAGGATCTCATCCTTAACCTCGACGTGGAGACCCTCCAGAAAACGAGCGAGCAAAGCCGGCTCGTTCCAGTCACTAGAGGCAGCGAGAGTGCGAAACTCAATAGAATAATCCGTTATGGATCTATTCCCCTGACATAGGGAAGACAGGGCCCTGGAAGCCTCCTCGCCAAAAACAGAACGGTCAAAAACCCGTATCATCTCCTCCTTAAAGTCCTGATACTGGTTAATACACTCAGCCCTCGCCTCCCAGACTGCCGTGCCCCACTCACGCGCCCGTCCGGTAAGGAGAGAAATGACGTAGGCGATGCGGGCTGCGCTCCTGGAGTAAGTGTTGGGCTGGAGAGAGAACACCACATCACACTGAGTGAGGAATGAGCGGCACTCAGTGGGCTCCCCAGAGTAACACGGCGGGTTGTTGATCCTGGGCTCCGGAGACTCGGAAACCCTGGAAGTGGGCGGTGGATCGAGGTGGAGTTGGTGAACCCGTCTTGTGAGGTCGGAGACTTGGACGGCCAGGGTCTCAACGGCATGTTGAGCAGCAGACAATTCCTCCTCGTGTCTGCCTAGCATCGCTCCCTGGATCTCGACGGCGGAGTGAAAAGGGTCCGGAGCCGCTGGGTCCATTCTTGGTCTGATTCTTCTGTTATGAGCTTGAGTGAAGACCCAAAAGCGGTTTTAACAGAAAACAGAGTTCTTTAATGAAAATACAGGAATGGCATAAATCCTCTTCCAACGTTGTCAGCGGAACAGAAAGAACGTTAGTATAGTGCAGGATGCTCCTGCCAGGCAGACTCCGACAGGACAGGACAAGGTGGAAGCAAACGAGACGACAGCTTGCTTCTGGCATCAAAAAACACAAACAAGAATCAGACACTGAAAGTAGCAGGAACAGAGAGAGAAATAGAGACCTAATCAGAGGGGGAAGAGAGAACAGGTGGGGAAGAGTGAAAGAGCTAGTTAGGGCAGATGTAGAACAGCTGAGGAATGAGAGACAGAGAAGGTAACCTAAAAAGACCAGCAGAGAGAGAGAATGAAGAGAAAGGACAGGAACAGACATAACAAGACATGACACTATAGGGAGATGAAGACAGTTAGAGACACTATGGCCTGTAATAAAGCTGTCCCTGTTGTTTCTATGGAGGAGATGAAGACAGTTAGAGACACTATGTAATAAAGCTGTCACTGTTGTTTCTATGGGGGAGATGAAGACAGTTAGAGACACTATGTAATAAAGCTGTCACTGTTGTTTCTATGGAGGAGATGAAGACAGTTAGAGACACTATGTAATAAATTGTCCCTGTTGTTTCTATGGGGAGATGAAGACAGTTAGAGACACTATGTAATGAAGCTGTCCCTGTTGTTTCTATGGAGGAGATGAAGACAGTTAGAGACACTATGTAATAAAGCTGTCCCTGTTGTTTCTATGGGGGAGATGAAGACAGTTAGAGACACTATGTAATAAAGCTGTCCCTGTTGTTTCTATGGGGAGATGAAGACAGTTAGAGACACTATGTAATGCAGCTGTCCCTGTTGTTTCTATGGGGAGATGAAGACAGTTAGAGACACTATGTAATAAAGCTGTCCCTGTTGTTTCTATGGGGAGATGAAGACAGTTAGAGACACTATGTAATGCAGCTGTCCCTGTTGTTTCTATGGGGAGATGAAGACAGTTAGAGACACTATGTAATGAAGCTGTCCCTGTTGTTTCTATGGAGGAGATGAAGACAGTTAGAGACACTATGGCCTGTAATGAAGCTGTCCCTCTTGTTTCTATGGGGAGATGAAGACAGTTAGAGACACTATGTAATGCAGCTGTCCCTGTTGTTTCTATGGGGAGATGAAGACAGTTAGAGACACTATGTAATAAAGCTGTCCCTGTTGTTTCTATGGGGAGATGAAGACAGTTCGAGACACTATGTAATAAAGCTGTCCCTGTTGTTTCTATGGGGGAGATGAAGACAGTTAGAGACACTATGTAATAAAGCTGTCACTGTTGTTTCTATGGTGGAGATGAAGACAGTTAGAGACACTATGTAATAAAGCTGTCCCTGTTGTTTCTATGGGGAGATGAAGACAGTTAGAGACACTATGTAATAAAGCTGTCCCTGTTGTTTCTATGGGGAGATGAAGACAGTTAGAGACACTATGTAATGCAGCTGTCCCTGTTGTTTCTATGGGGAGATGAAGACAGTTAGAGACACTATGTAATGAAGCTGTCCCTGTTGTTTCTATGGAGGAGATGAAGACAGTTAGAGACACTATGGCCTGTAATGAAGCTGTCCCTCTTGTTTCTATGGGGAGATGAAGACAGTTAGAGACACTATGTAATGCAGCTGTCCCTGTTGTTTCTATGGGGAGATGAAGACAGTTAGAGACACTATGTAATAAAGCTGTCCCTGTTGTTTCTATGGGGAGATGAAGACAGTTCGAGACACTATGTAATAAAGCTGTCCCTGTTGTTTCTATGGGGGAGATGAAGACAGTTAGAGACACTATGTAATAAAGCTGTCACTGTTGTTTCTATGGGGAGATGAAGACAGTTAGAGACACTATGTAATAAAGCTGTCCCTGTTGTTTCTATGGGGAGATGAAGACAGTTAGAGACACTATGTAATGCAGCTGTCCCTGTTGTTTCTATGGGGAGATGAAGACAGTTAGAGACACTATGGCCTGTAATAAAGCTGTCCCTGTTGTTTCTATGGGGAGATGAAGACAGTTAGAGACACTATGTAATAAAGCTGTCCCTGTTGTTTCTATGGGGAGATTAAGACAGTTAGAGACACTATGTAATAAAGCTGTCCCTGTTGTTTCTATGGGGGAGATGAAGACAGTTAGAGACACTATGTAATGCAGCTGTCCCTGTTGTTTCTATGGGGAGATGAAGACAGTTAGAGACACTATGGCCTGTAATAAAGCTGTCCCTGTTGTTTCTATGGGGAGATGAAGACAGTTAGAGACACTATGTAATAAAGCTGTCACTGTTGTTTCTATGGTGGAGATGAAGACAGTTAGAGACACTATGTAATAAAGCTGTCCCTGTTGTTTCTATGGGGAGATGAAGACAGTTAGAGACACTATGTAATAAAGCTGTCCCTGTTGTTTCTATGGGGAGATGAAGACAGTTAGAGACACTATGTAATGCAGCTGTCCCTGTTGTTTCTATGGGGAGATGAAGACAGTTAGAGACACTATGTAATGAAGCTGTCCCTGTTGTTTCTATGGAGGAGATGAAGACAGTTAGAGACACTATGGCCTGTAATGAAGCTGTCCCTCTTGTTTCTATGGGGAGATGAAGACAGTTAGAGACACTATGTAATGCAGCTGTCCCTGTTGTTTCTATGGGGAGATGAAGACAGTTAGAGACACTATGTAATAAAGCTGTCCCTGTTGTTTCTATGGGGAGATGAAGACAGTTCGAGACACTATGTAATAAAGCTGTCCCTGTTGTTTCTATGGGGGAGATGAAGACAGTTAGAGACACTATGTAATAAAGCTGTCACTGTTGTTTCTATGGGGAGATGAAGACAGTTAGAGACACTATGTAATAAAGCTGTCCCTGTTGTTTCTATGGGGAGATGAAGACAGTTAGAGACACTATGTAATGCAGCTGTCCCTGTTGTTTCTATGGAGGAGATGAAGACAGTTAGAGACACTATGGCCTGTAATGCATCTGTCCCTGTTGTTTCTATGGGGAGATGAAGACAGTTAGAGACACTATGTAATAAAGCTGTCCCTGTTGTTTCTATGGGGAGATGAAGACAGTTAGAGACACTATGTAATAAAGCTGTCCCTGTTGTTTCTATGGGGGAGATGAAGACAGTTAGAGACACTATGTAATGCAGCTGTCACTGTTGTTTCTATGGGGAGATGAAGACAGTTAGAGACACTATGTAATGCAGCTGTCACTGTTGTTTCTATGGGGAGATGAAGACAGTTAGAGACACTATGTAATAAAGCTGTCCCTGTTGTTTCTATGGGGAGATGAAGACAGTTAGAGACACTATGGCCTGTAATAAAGCTGTCCCTGTTGTTTCTATGGTGGAGATGAAGACAGTTAGAGACACTATGTAATGCAGCTGTCCCTGTTGTTTCTATGGGGAGATGAAGACAGTTAGAGACACTATGGCCTGTAATAAAGCTGTCCCTGTTGTTTCTATGGGGAGATTAAGACAGTTAGAGACACTATGTAATGCAGCTGTCCCTGTTGTTTCTATGGGGAGATGAAGACAGTTAGAGACACTATGTAATAAAGCTGTCCCTGTTGTTTCTATGGGGAGATTAAGACAGTTAGAGACACTATGTAATAAAGCTGTCCCTGTTGTTTCTATGGGGAGATGAAGACAGTTAGAGACACTATATAATAAAGCTGTCCCTGTTGTTTCTATGGGGAGATGAAGACAGTTAGAGACACTATATAATAAAGCTGTCCCTGTTGTTTCTATGGGGAGATGAAGACAGTTAGAGACACTATGGCCTGTAATAAAGCTGTCACTGTTGTTTCTATGGGGGAGATGAAGACAGTTAGAGACACTATGTAATAAAGCTGTCCCTGTTGTTTCTATGGTGGAGATGAAGACAGTTAGAGACACTATGTAATAAAGCTGTCCCTGTTGTTTCTATGGGGAGATGAAGACAGTTAGAGACACTATGTAATAAAGCTGTCCCTGTTGTTTCTATGGGGAGATGAAGACAGTTAGAGACACTATGGCCTGTAATAAAGCTGTCCCTGTTGTTTCTATGGGGAGATGAAGACAGTTAGAGACACTATGTAATAAAGCTGTCCCTGTTGTTTCTATGGGGAGATTAAGACAGTTAGAGACACTATGTAATAAAGCTGTCCCTGTTGTTTCTATGGTGGAGATGAAGACAGTTAGAGACACTATGGCCTGTAATAAAGCTGTCCCTGTTGTTTCTATGGGGAGATGAAGACAGTTAGAGACACTATGTAATAAAGCTGTCCCTGTTGTTTCTATGGAGGAGATGAAGACAGTAAGAGACACTATGGCCTGTAATAAAGCAGTCCCTGTTGTTTCTATGGGGAGATGAAGACAGTTAGAGACACTATGTAATAAAGCTGTCCCTGTTGTTTCTATAGAGGAGATGAAGACAGTTAGAGATACTATGGCCTGTAATGAAGCTGTCCCTGTTGTTTCTATGGGGGAGATGAAGACAGTTAGAGACACTATGTAATAAAGCTGTCCCTGTTGTTTCTATGGGGAGATGAAGACATTTAGAGACACTATGGCCTGTAATAAAGCTGTCCCTGTTGTTTCTATGGGGAGATGAAGACAGTTAGAGACACTATGTAATGAAGCTGTCACTGTTGTTTCTATGGGGGAGATGAAGACAGTTAGAGACACTATGGCCTGTAATAAAGCTGTCCCTGTTGTTTCTATGGCGGAGATGAAGACAGTTAGAGACACTATGGCCTGTAATAAAGTTGTCCCTGTTGTTTCTATGGGGAGATGAAGACAGTTAGATACACTATGTAATAAAGCTGTCCCTGTTGTTTCTATGGGGAGATGAAGACAGTTAGAGACACTATGTAATAAAGCTGTCCCTGTTGTTTCTATGGGGGAGATGAAGACAGTTAGAGACACTATGTAATAAAGCTGTCCCTGTTGTTTCTATGGGGAGATGAAGACAGTTAGAGACACTATGTAATAAAGCTGTCCCTGTTGTTTCTATGGGGGAGATGAAGACAGTTAGAGACACTATGGCCTGTAATAAAGCTGTCCCTGTTGTTTCTATGGGGAGATGAAGACAGTTAGAGACACTATGGCCTGTAATAAAGCTGTCCCTGTTGTTTCTATGGGGGAGATGAAGACAGTTAGAGACACTATGTAATAAAGCTGTCCCTGTTGTTTCTATGGGGAGATGAAGACAGTTAGAGACACTATGGCCTGTAATAAAGCTGTCCCTGTTGTTTCTATGGGGAGATGAAGACAGTTAGAGACACTATGTAATAAAGCTGTCCCTGTTGTTTCTATGGAGGAGATGAAGACAGTTAGAGACACTATGGCCTGTAATAAAGCTGTCCCTGTTGTTTCTATGGGGGAGATGAAGACAGTTAGAGACACTATGTAATAAAGCTGTCCCTGTTGTTTCTATGGGGGAGATGAAGACAGTTAGAGACACTATGTAATAAAGCTGTCCCTGTTGTTTCTATGGGGAGATGAAGACAGTTAGAGACACTATGGCCTGTAATAAAGCTGTCCCTGTTGTTTCTATGGGGAGATGAAGACAGTTAGAGACACTATGTAATAAAGCTGTCCCTGTTGTTTCTATAGAGGAGATGAAGACAGTTAGAGACACTATGTAATAAAGCTGTCCCTGTTGTTTCTATAGAGGAGATGAAGACAGTTAGAGACACTATGGCCTGTAATAAAGCTGTCCCTGTTGTTTCTATGGGGGAGATGAAGACAGTTAGAGACACTATGTAATAAAGCTGTCCCTGTTGTTTCTATGGTGGAGATGAAGACAGTTAGAGACACTATGGCCTGTAATAAAGCTGTCCCTGTTGTTTCTATGGGGAGATGAAGACAGTTAGAGACACTATGTAATAAAGCTGTCCCTGTTGTTTCTATAGAGGAGATGAAGACAGTTAGAGACACTATGGCCTGTAATAAAGCTGTCCCTGTTGTTTCTATGGGGAGATGAAGACAGTTAGGGACACTATGTAATAAAGCTGTCCCTGTTGTTTCTATGGTGGAGATGAAGACAGTTAGAGACACTATGGCCTGTAATAAAGCTGTCCCTGTTGTTTCTATGGGGAGATGAAGACAGTTAGAGACACTATGTAATGAAGCTGTCCCTGTTGTTTCTATGGGGGAGATGAAGACAGTTAGAGACACTATGTAATGAAGCTGTCCCTGTTGTTTCTATGGGGGAGATGAAGACAGTTAGAGACACTATGTAATAAAGCTGTCCCTGTTGTTTCTATGGGGAGATGAAGACAGTTAGAGACACTATGGCCTGTAATAAAGCTGTCCCTGTTGTTTCTATGGGGGAGATGAAGACAGTTAGAGACACTATGTAATAAAGCTGTCACTGTTGTTTCTATGGGGAGATGAAGACAGTTAGAGACACTATGTAATGAAGCTGTCCCTGTTGTTTCTATGGGGAGATGAAGACAGTTAGAGACACTATGTAATGAAGCTGTCCCTGTTGTTTCTATGGGGGAGATGAAGACAGTTAGAGACACTATGGCCTGTAATAAAGTTGTCCCTGTTGTTTCTATGGGGAGATGAAGACAGTTAGAGACACTATGTAATAAAGCTGTCCCTGTTGTTTCTATGGGGGAGATGAAGACAGTTAGAGACACTATGGCCTGTAATAAAGCTGTCCCTGTTGTTTCTATGGGGGAGATGAAGACAGTTAGAGACACTATGTAATAAAGCTGTCACTGTTGTTTCTATGGGGAGATGAAGACAGTTAGAGACACTATGTAATGAAGCTGTCCCTGTTGTTTCTATGGGGAGATGAAGACAGTTAGAGACACTATGTAATGAAGCTGTCCCTGTTGTTTCTATGGGGGAGATGAAGACAGTTAGAGACACTATGGCCTGTAATGAAGCTGTCCCTGTTGTTTCTATGGGGGAGATGAAGACAGTTAGAGACACTATGGCCTGTAATAAAGCTGTCCCTGTTGTTTCTATGGGGAGATGAAGACAGTTAGATACACTATGTAATAAAGCTGTCCCTGTTGTTTCTATGGGGGAGATGAAGACAGTTAGAGACACTATGTAATAAAGCTGTCCCTGTTGTTTCTATGGGGGAGATGAAGACAGTTAGAGACACTATGTAATAAAGCTGTCCCTGTTGTTTCTATGGGGGAGATGAAGACAGTTAGAGACACTATGTAATAAAGCTGTCCCTGTTGTTTCTATGGGGAGATGAAGACAGTTAGAGACACTATGTAATAAAGCTGTCCCTGTTGTTTCTATGGGGGAGATGAAGACAGTTAGAGACACTATGTAATAAAGCTGTCCCTGTTGTTTCTATGGGGAGATGAAGACAGTTAGAGACACTATGGCCTGTAATAAAGCTGTCCCTGTTGTTTCTATGGGGAGATGAAGACAGTTAGAGACACTATGTAATAAAGCTGTCCCTGTTGTTTCTATGGGGGAGATGAAGACAGTTAGAGACACTATGTAATAAAGCTGTCCCTGTTGTTTCTATGGGGGAGATGAAGACAGTTAGAGACACTATGTAATGCAGCTGTCCCTGTTGTTTCTATGGGGAGATGAAGACAGTTAGAGACACTATGTAATAAAGCTGTCCCTGTTGTTTCTATGGGGGAGATGAAGACAGTTAGAGACACTATGTAATAAAGCTGTCACTGTTGTTTCTATGGGGAGATGAAGACAGTTAGAGACACTATGGCCTGTAATAAAGCTGTCCCTGTTGTTTCTATGGGGAGATGAAGACAGTTAGAGACACTATGTAATAAAGCTGTCCCTGTTGTTTCTATGGGGAGATTAAGACAGTTAGAGACACTATGTAATGCAGCTGTCCCCTCGTGTCGTCAGTAAATCAGGTAGTGTTCCTGTGAGCGTATCAGCGTCCCCACAGATGAGCACATTTCCTTGGGCACGTCTCTTCCTCAAGGGGAGGGAGGTTCTCCTCTGAGTAATATGGGGATTATGAGGGGGGGGGGGTATATAGTGTTCAGGGGGTGTATAGTGTTCAGGGGGGTATATAGTGTTCAGGGGGTGTATAGTGTATAGGGGGGGGGTTAATAGTGTATAGGGGGTATATAGTGTTCAGGGGGTATATAGTGTATAGGGGGGGGTAAAAAGTGTATAGGGGGGTATATAGTGTTCAGGGGGGGGTATATAGTGTTCAGGGGGTATATAGTGTTCAGGGGGGGTATATAGTGTTCAGGGTGGGGTATATAGTATTCAGGTGGGGTATATAGTGTTCAGGGGGTATATAGTGTTCAGGGGGGTATATAGTGTTCAGGGGGTATATATTGTTCAGGGGGTATATAGTGTTCATGGGGGGTTATATAGTGTTCAGGGGGTATATAGTGTTCAGGGGGGGGGTATATAGTGTTTAGGGGGGGGTATATATTGTTCAGGGGTGGGGGTATATAGTGTTCAGGGGTGGGTATATAGTGTTCGAGGGGGTTATATAGTGTTCGGGGGGTATATAGTGTTCAGGGGGTATATAGTGTTCAGGGGGGGGGGTATATAGTGTTCAGGGGGGTATATAGTGTTCAGGGGGGTATATAGTGTTCAGGGGGGGGGGTATATAGTGTTCAGGGGGGGGGGTATATAGTTTTCAGGGGGGGGTATAGTGTTCAGGGGGGTATATAGTGTTCAGGGGGTATATAGTGTTCAGGGGGTATATAGTGTTCAGGGGGGGTATATAGTGTATAGGGGGGTATATAGTGTATAGGGGGTATATAGTGTATAGGGGGTATATAGTGTTCAGGGGGGTATATAGTGTATAGGGTGGGGTATATAGTGTTCGGGGGGGGGGGGTATATAGCGTTCAGGGGGGGGGTATATAGTGTATAGGGGGGGGTATATAGTGTATAGGGGGGTATATGGTTTTCAGGGGGGTATATAGTGTTCAGGGGGTGTATATAGTGTATAGGGGGGGGTATATAGTGTTCAGGGGGTATATAGTGTATAGGGGGGGTATATAGTGTTCAGGGGGGGTATATAGTGTATAGGGGGATATATAGTGTATAGGGGGGGGGTATATAGTGTATATGAGGGGGTATATAGTGTTCAGGGGGGTATATAGTGTATAGGGGGGTATATAGTGTTCAGGGGGTATATAGTGTATAGGGGGTATATAGTGTTCAGGGGGTATATAGTGTATAGGGGGGATATATAGTGTTCAGGGGGGTATATAGTGTATAGGGGGGTATATAGTGTATAGGAGGGGGTATATAGTGTCTAGGGGGGTATATAGTGTTCAGGGGGGGGGTATATAGTGTTCAGGGGGTATATAGTGTTCAGGGGGGGTATATAGTTTTCAGGGGAGGTATATAGTGTTCAGGGGGGTATATAGTGTATAGGGGGGTATATAGTGTTCGGGGGGTATATAGTGTTCAGGGGGGTGTATATAGTGTATAGGGGGGGTATATAGTGTTCAGGGGGGTATATAGTGTATAGGGGGGTATATAGTGTTCAGGGGGGTATATAGTGTATAGGGGGGATATATAGTGTTCAGGGGGTATATAGTGTATAGGGGGTATATAGTGTATAGGAGGGGTATATAGTTTTCAGGGGGGTATATAGTGTTCAGGGGGTATATAGTGTATAGGGGGTATATAGTGTATAGGGGGGTATATAGTGTTCAGGGGGGGGGGGTATATAGTGTTCAGGGGGGGTATATAGTGTATAGGGGGGGTATATAGTGTATAGGAGGGGGTATATAGTGTATAGGGGGGGGGGTATATAGTGTATAGGAGGGGGTATATAGTGTATAGGGGGGGGGGGGTATATAGTGTTCAGGGGGGGGGGTATATAGTGTTCAGGGGGGTATATAGTGTTCAAGGGGGGGTATATAGTGTATAGGGGGGTATATAGTGTTCAGGGGGTATATAGTGTATAGGGGGGTATATAGTGTATAGGGGGGTATATAGTGTTCAGGGGGGGTATATAGTGTTCAGGGGGTATATAGTGTATAGGGGGGTATATAGTGTATAGGAGGGGGTATATAGTGTATAGGGGGGTATATAGTGTATAGGAGGGGGTATATAGTGTATAGGGGGGGGTATATAGTGTTCAGGGGGGGGGGGTATATAGTGTTCAGGGGGGGTATATAGTGTATAGGGGGGTATATAGTGTATAGGAGGGGGTATATAGTGTATAGGGGGGGGTATATAGTGTTCAGGGGGGGGGTATATAGTGTATAGGGGGGGTATATAGTGTATAGGGGGGTATATAGTGTTCAGGGGGGGGTGTATAGTGTTCAGGGGGGGGGGTATATAGTGTTCAAGGGGGTATATAGTGTATAGGGGGTATATAGTGTTCAGGGGGGTATATAGTGTATAGGGTGGGGTATATAGTGTTCGGGGGGGGTATATAGCGTTCAGGGGGGGTATATAGTGTATAGGGGGTATATAGTGTATAGGAGGGGGTATATAGTGTATAGGGGGGTATATAGTGTTCAGGGGGGGGGGTATATAGTGTATAGGGGGGGTATATAGTGTATAGGGGGGTATATAGTGTTCAGGGGGGGGTGTATAGTGTTCAGGGGGGGGTATATAGTGTTCAAGGGGGTATATAGTGTATAGGGGGTATATAGTGTTCAGGGGGTATATAGTGTATAGGGTGGGGTATATAGTGTTCGGGGGGGTATATAGCGTTCAGGGGGGGGTATATAGTGTATAGGGGGGGGTGTATAGTGTATAGGGGGGTATATGGTTTTCAGGGGGGTATATAGTGTTCAGGGGGGTGTATATAGTGTTCAGGGGGTATATAGTGTATAGGGGGGTATATAGTGTTCAGGGGGGTATATAGTGTATAAGGGGGGATATATAGTGTTCAGGGGGTATATAGTGTATAGGGGGGTATATAGTGTATAGGGGGGGTATATAGTGTTCAGGGGGGGTATATAGTGTTCAGGGGGGTGGTATATAGTGTATAGGGGGGGGTATATGGTGTTCAAGGGGGTATATAGTGTTCAGGGGGTATATAGTGTATAGGGGGGTATATAGTGTTCGGGGGGGGTATATAGCGTTCAGGGGGGTATATAGTGTATAGGGGGGTATATAGTGTATAGGGGGGTATATAGTTTTCAGGGGGGTATATAGTGTTCAGGGGGGTATATAGTGTATAGGGGGGTATATAGTGTATAGGGGGGGGGGTATATAGTGTATAGGGGGGTATATAGTGTATAGGGGGGGGGGTATATAGTGTATAGGGGGGGGTATATAGTGTATATGAGGGGGTATATAGTGTATATGAGGGGGTATATAGTGTATAGGGGGTATATAGTGTATAGGGGGGGGGGTATATAGTGTATATGAGGGGGGTATATAGTGTATAGGGGGTATATAGTGTATATGGGGGGGGGGGGGGGGTATATAGTGTATAGGGGGGGTATATAGTGTATATGAGGGGGTATATAGTGTATAGGGGGGTATATAGTGTATAGGGGGGGGTATATAGTGTATAGGGGGGGGTATATAGTGTATAGGGGGGGGTATATAGTGTATATGAGGGGGTATATAGTGTATAGGGGGGGGTATATAGTGTATAGGGGGGGGTATATAGTGTATAGGGGGGTATATAGTGTATATGAGGGGGTATATAGTGTTCAGGGGGGGGTATATAGTGTTCAGGGGGTATATAGTGTATAGGGGGGTATATAGTGTATAGGGGGGGTATATAGTGTATAGGGGGGTATATAGTGTATATGAGGGGGTATATAGTGTTCAGGGGGGGGTATATAGTGTTCAGGGGGGTATATAGTGTATAGGGGGTATATAGTGTATAGGGGGGGGTATATAGTGTATATGAGGGGGTATATAGTGTTCAGGGGGGTATATAGTGTTCAGGGGGGTATATAGTGTATAGGGGGGGGTATATAGTGTATATGAGGGGGTATATAGTGTTCAGGGGGGGTATATAGTGTTCAGGGGGGTATATAGTGTATAGGGGGGTATATAGTGTATAGGGGGGTATATAGTGTATAGGGGGGGGTATATAGTGTATATGAGGGGGGGTATATAGTGCGCAAAGGAATACAGTAAATCTTTTTATGTCAGGACAAGTTATTTATTCAATTTTAACCAAATTTGATATTTACCAGTTTTGAGGGGATCAATTATATGTTGTAGTTGGGACCAAATGATCACTCCTCCAGTCTCTCTGCCTGTAGTGACAGAGCTGTGTTTCTGTGACGGCACAGTGACCTGTAGCCTGTTGAGTGACGTCAGCCTTACACCATGTCTCCTGCAGAATAATGACGTCAACATCTTCACTATGTTTTATTTTCCTCTGGTGCTAAACTCTCCGATCCAAAGGGTAAATGTTCCACATGGTAACTGTTAGTGATTTAATGTTGCAAAAAGAAAATATAGCACAGTCAGCAATACGGCAACTACTAACTATTAAACTTTTAGTACAATTGCTGTGTGTGTGTGTGTGTGTGTGTGTGTGTGTGTGTGTGTGTGTGTGTGTGTGTGTGTGTGTGTGTGTGTGTGTGTGTGTGTGTGTGTGTGTGTGTGTGTGTGTGTGTGTGTGTGTGTGTGTGTGTGTGTGTGTGTGTGTGTGTAGAGCAGATGTATTGGAGGAGCTGTTTAATCTCACTCAATAGTAAACAGTTCTCCTGTCCTCTGCGTAGCTGCTGCTCTGGTCCTGCTGTTGGGCCCTGTGGAGTGGAGGTGGGCCAGGTCTGGGTCTGCCTCTCTGGTCTGGTAGAGGTGATGGTCTGGTTGCAGGGTAGTAGGCTGGGCACGGTTCAGTCTGGCTAAGCCAATGGAAGTGGTGATGCTCTGTTGGTGGGTGGGGCCTGTGGGGTGCGCTGGGTCTGGTGGGGCGTTGAGGGGGCCTGGGGTGGTGAGGGGCTGTATCTTCTCTATAGGAGTCTCTACAGTCTGCTCTCTGTGCTGCAGATTCTCTCTGGGAGTCTCTACAGTCTGCTCTCTTTGCTGCAGCATCTCTCTGGGAGTCTCTACAGTCTGCTCTCTGTGCTGCAGCTTCTCTCTGGGAGTCTCTACAGTCTGCTCTCTGTGCTGCAGCTTCTCTCTGGGAGTCTCTACAGTCTGCTCTCTGTGCTGCAGCTTCTCTCTGGGAGTCTCTACAGTCTGTTCTCTGTGCTGTAGCACAACTCCTTCACCATCTCCTCCTTTACCTGCACCAGCTCTCTCCTCATAGTGGTCTTTATCTCCTTCAGAGCTGTGGTAAGGCTCTCTCCTCATAGTGGTCTTTATCTCCTCCAGAGCTGTGGTAAGGCTCTCTCCTCATAGTGGTCTTTATCTCCTCCAGAGCTGTGGTAAGGCTCTCTCCTCATAGTGGTCTTTATCTCCTCCAGAGCTGTGGTAAGGCTCTCTCCTCATGGTGGCCTTTACCTCCAGAGCTGTGGTAAGGCTCTCTCCTCATGGTGGCCTTTACCTCCAGAGCTTTGGTAAGGCTCTCTCCTCATGGTGGCCTTTACCTCCAGAGCTGTGGTAAGGCTCTCTCCTCATGGTGGCCTTTACCTCCAGAGCTGTGGTAAGGCTCTCTCCTCATGGTGGCCTTTACCTCCTCCAGAGCTGTGGTAAGGCTCTCTCCTCGTGGTGGCCTTTACATCCAGAGCTGTGGTAAGGCTCTCTCCTCATGGTGGCCTTTATCTCCTCCAGAGCTGTGGTAAGGCTCTCTCCTCATGGTGGCCTTTACCTCCAGAGCTGTGGTAAGGCTCTCTCCTCATGGTGGCCTTTACCTCCTCCAGAGCTGTGGTAAGGAACTCTCCTCATGGTGGCCTTTACCTCCTCCAGAGCTGTGGTAAGGCTCTCTCTCTCAGCTCCTGGACAGAGTTGTTCAGCTGGGCCCTGCACTAGCCAGTCTGTCTCTCAGCAGTCTGGAGGTTGTGGGGTCTTGTCTCTAGTGGTTCTACGCAGGCATGGTTAATGGATAGACCTGTTGTGTGGTTCTGGGCTCCTGCTGTTGGGGTACCTGAGGTGAGGAGAGTGTTTGGGTGCTGTCCTTGCACGCCCAATTTTTCAGTTTTTGATTTGTTAAAGAAGTTTGAAATATCCAATAAATGTCGTTCCACTTCATGATTGTGTCCCACTTGTTGTTGATTCTTCACAAAAAAATACAGTTTTGTATCTTTATGTTTGAAGCCTGAAATGTGGCAAAAGGTCGCAAAGTTCAAGGGGGCCGAATACTTTCGCAAGGCACTGTAGCTAGATGGCTAACTCTAAATATGGTATTGTTGCCAGATAAACATGTAGTGAGAGGGAGTGACTGCTGACGACAGCCGGAGAGGAGCAGACTAAATCTATCATAGCAGGAATCAACATTATGAACAGGCTAATTCTGTTGATCAAATAATGGCTCTGGAACAATCTACAGGAACGTTGTGTAACAAAATCCCATAAAATGACACGTTAGCAAAATGCTACGGAGGAAGAGGAAGGCTATGTTGGTATCGGTAATCTTCGGTTAATTGTCCCTGCTCTAGGGTGTGTGTGTGTGTGTGTGTGTGTGTGTGTGTGTGTGTGTGTGTGTGTGTGTAAACCGACGTTTATAGTGTCTGCATTGAGAGCATCAGAGTTTCTTCAGGTGATATATTAATCTACTATTATTAGTGGTATTAGTCGACATGGGACTATATCTCTCATATAGTCTGTAATCTACCAGTTGTATTAGTCTGTAATCTACTAGATGTATTAGTCTGTAATCTACTAGATGTATTAGTCTGTAATCTACTAGATGTATTAGTCTGTAATCTACTAGATGTATTAGTCTGTAATCTACTAGATGTATTAGTCTGTAATCTACTAGTTGTATTAGTCTGTAATCTACTAGTTGTATTAGTCTGTAATCTACTAGTTGTATTAGTCTGTAATCTACTAGTTGTATTAGTCTGTAATCTAAGAGATGTATTAGTCTGTAATCTACTAGTTGTATTAGTCTGCAATCTAAGAGATGTAATAATCTGTAATCTACTAGATGTATTAGTCTGTAATCTACTAGATATATTAGTCTGTAATCTACTAGATGTATTAGTCTGTAATCTACTAGTTGTATTAGTCTGTAATCTACGACATGTATTAGTCTGCAATCTAAGAGATGTATTAGTCTGTAATCTACTAGATGTATTAGTCTGTAATCTACTAGATGTATTGGTCTGTAATCTACTAGTTGTATTAGTCTGTAATCTACGACATGTATTAGTCTGCAATCTAAGAGATGTATTAGTCTGTAATCTACTAGATGTATTAGTCTGTAATCTACTAGATGTATTAGTCTGTAATCTACGAGATGTATTAGTCTGTAATCTACTAGATGTATTAGTCTGTAATCTAAGAGATGTATTAGTCTGTAATCTACTAGTTGTATTAGTCTGTAATCTACGACATGTATTAGTCTGTAATCTACTAGTTCTATTAGTCTGTAATCTACGACATGTATTAGTCTGTGATCTACTAGTTGTATTAGTCTGTAATCTACTAGTTGTATTAGTCTGTAATCTACTAGTTGTATTAGTCTGTAATCTACTAGATGTATTAGTCTGTAATCTACTAGATGTATTAGTCTGTAATCTACTAGTTGTATTAGTCTGTAATCTACGACATGTATTAGTCTGCAATCTAAGAGATGTATTAGTCTGTAATCTACTAGATGTATTAGTCTGTAATCTACTAGTTGTATTAGTCTGTAATCTACGACATGTATTAGTCTGTAATCTACTAGTTGTATTAGTCTGTAATCTACGACATGTATTAGTCTGTAATCTACTAGTTGTATTAGTCTGTAATCTACTAGTTGTATTAGTCTGTAATCTACTAGTTGTATTAGTCTGTAATCTACTAGATGTATTAGTCTGTAATCTACTAGTTGTATTAGTCTGTAATCTACGAGATGTATTAGTCTGTAATCTACTAGATGTATTAATCTGTGCCACTCTATCAGAATGTTACTATATGTCTCTGCCATTTTTGGTCTACAAGGAATTAGTCAATAGTTCATTTGGATGGCATAGTGGTTAGAGTGTCGGATTTGTTACCAAAAGGTTGCAAGATGAATCCCCGAGCTGACAAGGTAAATATTTGCTCTTGAACAAGGCAGTTAACCCATTGTTCCCCTGAACAAGGCAGTTAACCCACTGTTCCCCTGAACAAGGCAGTTAACCCACTGTTCCCCTGAACAAGGCAGTTAACCCACTGTTCCTCTGAACAAGGCAGTTAACCCACTGTTCCCCTGAACAAGGCAGTTAACCCACTGTTCCCTTGATTAAGGCAGTTGACCCACTATTCCCCTGAACAAGGCAGTTAACCCACTGTTCCCCAGAGCAAGGCAGTTAACCCACTGTTCCACTGAACAAGGCAGTTAACCCACTGTTCCCCTGAACAAGACAGTTGACCCACTGTTCCCCAGAGCAAGGCAGTTAACCCACTGTTCCCCTGAACAAGGCAGTTAACCCACTGTTCCCCAGAGCAAGGCAGTTGACCCACTGTTCCCCTGAACAAGGCAGTTAACCCACTGTTCCCCTGAACAAGGCAGTTAACCCACTGTTCCACTGAACAAGGCAGTTAACCCACTGTTCCCCTGAACAAGGCAGTTAACCCACTGTTCCCCTGAACAAGGCAGTTAACCCACTGTTCCACTGAACAAGGCAGTTAACCCGCTGTTTCCCTGTAGGCTGTCATTGCAAATAATAATTCGTTCTTAACTGACTTCTCTAGTTTAATAAAGTTTAAATAAAATTTAAAATTCTAAAAATGTGTTTATATTTTTTCAGGAGGATCTGAATCTATATTTTCCTCCAATCAATGTTCCGGTGGGATGATCAATGTCTACAAAGTATAGCTATTGATTATAGAAGTTATTTTTAGCCACATAGCTAACTGTTGTTATTCTGTTTAGGCTATGTGTCCTTTTCAAGATCGACTTTAGTTTTTATGGCTCTAGGACATTTTCATAAATCCACATAATTAAAAATGTAAAAATCAACAGTCAGAAAACATTACATAGATTAGAAGGGGGGGTGTTGAAAGGTACTATACTATTATACTTTTATTACTGATACTATTATAGCTGGTAGCATAAATTACCTGATGTAATATGACTCTCGAGCACTGCTGTGTGTGTGTGTGTGTGTGTGTGTGTGTGTGTGTGTGTGTGTGTGTGTGTGTGTGTGTGTGTGTGTGTGTGTGTGTGTGTGTGTGTGTCTGACTTTCTCTCTTTTTTCCCCCTGGGAATCACTGAGAGCAGAATAAAACACTGATTTATTAGGAGAACTTTGATAGAGGTTCGAGGAGAACACACACACACACACACTCACATGTGTGCACACACACACCCACCCACACAAACACACACACAAACACACACTGTAGATACACACACAGAGACATAAAAACACACACGCACCTTCGGAAAGTATTCAGCCCCCTTAACTCTTTACACATTTTATTACGCTACAGCCTCCTTCTAAAATGGATTGGGGGGAAAAAATGCCTCATCAATCCACACAAAACCCCATAATGACAAAGAGAAAACAGATTTTTTAAATTTTTGTGCAAATATATTAAAAATAAAAAAACAGAAATACATTATTTACAGAAGTATTCAGACCGTGTGCTAAAAATGGAGCTCAGGTGCATCCTATTTCCATTGATCATCCTTGAGATGTTTCTACAACTTGATTGGAGTTCACCTGTGGTAAATTCAATTGATTGGACATGATTTGGAAAAGCACACAACTGTCTATATAAGGTCCCACAGTTGACACTGCAACCCAGTCTGAGTTGCACTGTCAACTGTGCTTCATGTCTGGAGGAAACCTGGCACCATCCCAACGGTGAAGCATGGTGGTGGCAGCGTCATGTCTAGAGGAAACCTGGCATCATCCCTACAGTGAAGCATGGTGGTGGCAGCATCATGTCTGGAGGAAACCTGGCACCATCCCTACAGTGAAGCATGGTGGTGGAAGCGTCATGTCTAGAGGAAACCTGGCACGATCCCTTCCGTGAAGCATGGTGGTGGCAGCATCATGTCTAGAGGAAACCTGGCACCATCCCTACGGTGAAGCACATTTGACAGTGCATGTCAGAGCAAAAACAGAACCATGTGGGAACAGTAGAGTTATTGCTAGCTATAGATATAGCTGTTCAATGACAGTAGAGGCCTTGCTAGCTACAGATATAGCTGTTCAATGACAGTAGAGAGCTGGCTAGCTATACATATAGCTGTAATGTGAAAGTAGAGAGCTGGCTAGCTATAGATAAAGCTGTAATGTGACAGTAGACAGCTCAGCTGGCGAGCTATATATATAGCTGTAATGTGACAGTAGACAGCTGGCTAGCTATAGATATAGCTATAATGTGACAGTAGAGAGCTGGCTAGCTATAGATATAGCTGTAATGTGACTGTAGACAGCTGGCTAGCTATAGATACAGCTGTAATGTGACAGTAGACAGCTGGCTAGCTATAGATATAGCTGTAATGTGACAGTAGACAGCTGGCTCGCTTTAGATATAGCCATAATGTGACAGTAGAGAGCTGGCTAGCTATATATATATATATATACATAGCTGTGATGTGACAGTAGACAGCTGGCTAGCTAAAGATATAGCTGTAATGTGACAGTAGACAGCTGGCTAGCTATATATATAGCTGTAATGTGACAGTAGACAGCTGGCTAGCTATATATATATATATATAGCTGTAATATTACAGTAGACAGTTGGCTAGCTATAGATATAGCTGTAATGTGACTGTAGACAGCTGGCTAGCTATAGATACAGCTGTAATGTGACAGTAGACAGCTGGCTAGCTATAGATATAGAGCTGTAATGTGACAGTAGACAGCTGGCTAGCTATAGATATAGCTGTAATGTGACAGTAGACAGCTGGCTAGCTATAGATATAGCTGTAATGTGACAGTAGACAGCTTGCTAGCTATAGATATAGCTGTAATGTGACATTAGACAGCTGGCTAGCTATAGATATAGAGCTGTAATGTGACAGTAGACAGCTGGCTAGCTATAGATATAGCTGTAATGTGACAGTAGACAGCTGGCTAGCTATAGATATAACTGTAATGTGACAGTGGACAGATGGCTAGCTATATATATATATATTTATTGCTATAATGTGACAGTAGACAGCTGTCTAGCTATATATATATAGCT
>NC_088223.1:4678047-4690547 GCF_036934945.1 Oncorhynchus masou masou | reverse complement strand
CTCACTCTCACTCTCTCACCCTCACTCTCACTCTCACGCTCTCTTGCTACAAATAGGAAATAATCACTCTTGCTTTTCCACCCGCGTTGCTTTTTATGGAGCTAAAGGAACAGGCTTGATGACTTAGAGTGTGTTCCAAACTACACACTATTCCCTATATGGTCCATTGGGTTCTGGTCTAAAGTAGTGCACTATATAGGGCATGTAGTGCCATTTGGGCCAAACCCTTACACATTCTATCACTGCTCCAACACACTGCATTATTCAACTATGAACAGACAGTTATTCTTCTTTTTCCCACTTCCCCCCATTTTCTTTCTGTCTTTTATTTCCTGACTTCCTCTTCCTGTTCTCCACTTTTTACTGTGTCTGTCAGTTTCTACATTTATTTTTTTACACCTCTTTTGTAATTCTTCATTTCATTATTTTTATTTTGTATTCATCTATCTTTGCTGTCTCCTATGTTTCCTGTTATCTAACTTACCGTCTCTCCCCATTGGTCACTGTCACAGCAGCAGTAATCTTCATGACTTGTCTATGACTGGTGCACGTTAAGCTTCTTCTAGGTCTGGAATGAATGCTGCTCTACAGATAGGTAGATGTATAATCTATCATCACCAGTGTAGAGTGCTGTAGGTTTGGCAGAACACTGTTACTACAGTATATAACAGGTAACGGAATGATCAGACAGTATATTGCAGTTATTCGGCCAATAGCAGAGAAGGAACAAATTGATATGTGAGAATATATATCCCTTGGCTGTTGACTCAACTCCTAAGTGTGGATATCAAATTAGTGTCATATTAGGACATTCTCGGATGTGTCCTATAGACACGGCTGATTAACTTCTTATGGTTTTGGGGACAGTTGCGTCCCACTTGGCCAAAAACCAGGGAAAATGCAACGCGGCAAAATCAAATAAATTTATATAAAAATCAAACTTTCATTAAATCACACATGTGATAGATACTCAATTAAAGCTACGCTCGTTGTGAATCCAGCCAACATGTCACATTTTAAAAAGGCTTTTCGGCAAAAACATAAGAAGCTATTATCTGATAATAGCACAGCAGTAAACAAAGAGAGTAGCATATTTCAACCCTGCAGGCGCTACACAAAACGCAGAAATAAAATATAAACATGCCTTACCTTTGACGAGCTTCTTTTGTTGGCACTCCAATGTGTCCCATAAACATCACACATGGTCCTTTTGTTCGATTAATTCCGTCCATATATATCCAAAATGTCAATTTATTTGGCGTGTTTGAACCAGACAAAAACAGCTTCCAAAATGCGCAACGTCACTACTAAACTTCGCCAAAATATTTCAAACTACTTTTGTAATACAACTTTAGGTATTTTAAACGTGAATAATTGATCAAATTGAAGACGGGTCTATCTGTGTTTAATACAGGAACACAACAAACCAAGCTACTTTTCAAGTCTTGCGCAACTCTCAACAGTGTTACGCAGTTCCTAGTTGGCCCTACTTCTTCGTTGCACAAATGAATAACCTTCCAAAGACATCAAGTGGAAGTGGTAGGAAACCAAGTTCCTAAGAAATATCGTTTGCCAATGAGATCTCAGTGAACAGACAGAGACCTCAAAAAGATCTGAACAGTTAGTCCTCGGGGTTATGCCTGATACATAAGCATGGTTATACTCACAGACACGATTCAAACAGTTTTAGAAACGTCAGAGTGTTTTCTATCCAAATATACTAATAATATGCATATCTTATATTCTTGGCATGAGTAGCAGGAAGTTGAAATTGAGCACGCTATTTATCCGAAAGGGAAAATGCTGCCCCCTATACCTTAAGAAGTTAAGCCATGGACTACTGGTCCTGCTACAATAGGGGAGCAATGTAGTAATAATGGAACATTAATTTAACAAGAATTAACAGGGTATACGATACTTGTATTACTAGGGTATAGGTTGAGTAATATAACTTGTATTAACAGGGTATAGGGTGAGTAATATAACTAGTATTAATAGTGTATAGGGTGAATAATATAGCTGGTATTAATAGTGTGAATAATATAGCTGGTATTAACAGGGTGAATAATATAGCTAGTATTAATAGTGTTAATAATATAGCTGGTATTAATAAGGGTGAATAATATAGCTGGTATTAATAGGGTGAATAATATAGCTAGTATTAATAGTGTTAATAATATAGCTGGTATTAATAAGGGTGAATAATATAGCTGGTATTAACAGGGTGAATAATATAGCTGTTGTTAATAGGTTATATAGCTAGTATTAATAGTGTGAATAATATAGCTGGTATTAATAGTGTATAGGGTAAATAATATAGCTGGTATTAATAGGGTGACTAATATAGCTGGTATTAATAGTGTATAGGGTAAATAATATAGCTGGTATTAATAGGGTGACTAATATAGCTGGTATTAATAGGGTGACTAATATAGCTGGTATTAATAGGGTGAATAATATAGCTGGTATTAATAGGGTGAGTAATATAGCTAGTATTAATAGGGTGAGTAATATAACTAGTATTAATAGTGTATATGGTGATTTATAGATTTAGTATTAATAGGGTGAATAACTAGTATTAATAATGTATATGGTGATTTATAGATTTAGTATTAATAGGGTGAATAATATAGCTAGTATTTATAGGGTGAATAATATAGCTAGTATTAATAGTGTTAATAATATAGCTGGTATTAATAGGGTGAATAATATAGCTAGTATTAATAGTGTTAATAATATAGCTGGTATTAATAAGGGTGAATAATATAGCTGGTATTAACAGGGTGAATAATATAGCTGTTGTTAATAGGTTATATAGCTAGTATTAATAGTGTGAATAATATAGCTGGTATGAATAGTGTATAGGGTAAATAATATAGCTGGTATTAATAGGGTGACTAATATAGCTGGTATTAATAGTGTATAGGGTAAATAATATAGCTGGTATTAATAGGGTGACTAATATAGCTGGTATTAATAGGGTGACTAATATAGCTGGTATTAATAGGGTGAATAATATAGCTGGTATTAATAGGGTGACTAATATAGCTGGTATTAATAGGGTGAATAATATAGCTGGTATTAATAGGGTGACTAATATAGCTGGTATTAATAGGGTGACTAATATAGCTGGTATTAATAGGGTGAATAATATAGCTGGTATTAATAGGGTGAGTAATATAGCTAGTATTAATAGGGTGAGTAATATAACTAGTATTAATAGTGTATATGGTGATTTATAGATTTAGTATTAATAGGGTGAATAACTAGTATTAATAATGTATATGGTGATTTATAGATTTAGTATTAATAGGGTGAATAATATAGCTAGTATTAATAGGGTGAGTAATATAGCTAGTATTAATAGGGTGAGTAATATAACTAGTATTAATAGTGTATATGGTGATTTATAGATTTAGTATTAATAGGGTGAATAACTAGTATTAATAATGTATATGGTGATTTATAGATTTAGTATTAATAGGGTGAATAATATAGCTAGTATAAATAGGTTGAATAATATAGCTGGTATTAATAGGGTGAATAATATAGCTGGTATTAATAGGGTGAATAATATAGCTGGTATTAATAGGGTGAATAATATAGCTAGTATTAATAGGGTGAATAATATAGCTAGTATTAATAGGGTGAATAATATAGCTGGTATTAATAGTGTATAGGGTGAATAATATAGCTAGTATTAATAGGGTGAATAATATAGCTGGTATTAATAGTGTATAGGGTGAATAATATAGCTAGTATTAATAGTGTATAGGGTGAATAATATAGCTAGTATTAATAGGGTAAATAATATAGCTGGTATTAATAGGGTGAATTATATAGCTGGTATTAATAGGGTGAATAATATAGCTGGTATTAATAGTGTGAATAATATAGCTGGTATTAATAGTGTGAATAATATAGCTGGTATTAATAGGGTGAATAATATAGCTGGTATTAATAGGGTGAGTAATATAGCTGGTATTAATAGTGTATAGGGTGAATAATATAGCTGGTATTAATAGGGTGAGTAATATAGCTGGTATTAATAGTGTGAATAATATAGCTGGTATTAATAGGGTGAATAATATAGCTGGTATTAATAGGGTGAGTAATATAGCTGGTATTAATAGTGTATAGGGTGAATAATATAGCTGGTATTAATAGGGTGAGTAATATAGCTGGTATTAATAGTGTGAATAATATAGCTGGTATTAATAGGGTGAATAATATAGCTGGTATTAATAGGGTGAGTAATATAGCTGGTATTAATAGGGTGAATAATATAGCTGGTATTAATAGGGTGAATAATATAGCTGGTATTAATAGTGTATAGGGTGAATAATATAGCTGGTATTAATAGTGTGAATAATATAGCTGGTATTAATAGGGTGAGTGATATAGCTGGTATTAACAGGGTGAGTAATATAGCTGGTATTAACAGGGTGAGTAATATAGCTAGATTGCTAGAATTAATAGTGTACTTGGTGAATAATATAGCTGGTATTAATAGGATGAATAATATAGCAGGTATTAATAGGATGAATTATATAGTTAGTATTAATAGGGAGAATAATATAGCTGGTATTTCATACTAGCTATATTATTCACCCTATTAATACCAGCTATATTATTCACCCTTATTAATACCAGCTATATTATTCACCCTATTAATACCAGCTATATTATTCACCCTGTTAATACCAGCTATATTATTCACCCTTATTAATACCAGCTATATTATTCACCCTATTAATACCAGCTATATTATTCACCCTATTAATACCAGCTATATTATTCACCCTATTAATACCAGCTATATTATTCACCCTGTTAATACCAGCTATATTATTTACCCTATTAATACCAGCTATATTATTCACCCTGTTAATACCAGCTATATTATTCACCCTTATTAATACCAGCTATATTATTCACCCTATTAATACCAGCTATATTATTCACCCTATTAATACCAGCTATATTATTCACCCTATTAATACCAGCTATATTATTCACCCTTATTAATACTAGCTATATTACTCACCCCATTAACCTGTCTAGGACACAGGTTCCGCTAACGGAATCCCCCCCCAACATTCCCCTGAAAAGGCAGCGTGGGAAATTCAAAAATATTTTGGGGAAATATTTTACCTTCACACAATAACAAGTCCAATACAGCAAATTAATGATAAACATCTTGTTAATCTACCCATTGTGTAGAAAACACAACATATATTTATGTTAGATCCCCACCAAATCCCTTTTTTTTGTAACCAGTACTTGAAAATAACTTTGGACATCAATAAAATAGTAAGTACATTATGCTCCATACATACATACAGTGTGTTGCAGTAGAAATGTCCACACCATATACATAAACTATAATGTCTAAGGATAACATGATTAGGCACTTACTTTTTTATGAATGCACATATCCAAAGTTATTATTTGTAAGGAAAACAACAATGAAGGCCAGCCGGAAAAATGTGCCATGGGGAAAAGGTCGTTCTGACTGGAAATGTGCCATGGGGTAAAGGTCGTTCTGACTGGAAATGTGCCATGGGGAAAAGGTCGTTCTGACTGGAAATGTGCCATGGGGAAAAGGTCGTTCTGACTGGAAATGTGCCATGGGGTAAAAGGTCGTTCTGACTGGACATGTGCCATGGGGGTAAAGGTCGTTCTGACTGGAAATGTGCCATGGGGAAAAGGTCGTTCTGACTGGAAATGTGCCATGGGGTAAAAGGTCGTTCTGACTGGACATGTGCCATGGGGGTAAAGGTCGTTCTGACTGGAAATGTGCCATGGGGAAAAGGGTCGTTCTGACTGGAAATGTGCCATGGGGGAAAGGTCGTTCTGACTGGAAATGTGCCATGGGGAAAAGGTCGTTCTGACTGGAAATGTGCCATGGGGTAAAGGTCGTTCTGACTGGAAATGTGCCATGGGGAAAAGGTCGTTCTGACTGGAAATGTGCCATGGGGTAAAAGGTCGTTCTGACTGGACATGTGCCATGGGGGTAAAGGTCGTTCTGACTGGAAATGTGCCATGGGGAAAAGGGTCGTTCTGACTGGAAATGTGCCATGGGGGAAAGGTCGTTCTGACTGGAAATGTGCCATGGGGTAAAGGTCGTTCTGACTGGAAATGTGCCATGGGGAAAAGGTCGTTCTGACTGGAAATGTGCCATGGGGAAAAGGTCGTTCTGACTGGAAATGTGCCATGGGGAAAAGGTCGTTCTGACTGGAAATGTGCCATGGGGTAAAGGTCGTTCTGACTGGAAATGTGCCATGGGGTAAAGGTCGTTCTGACTGGAAATGTGCCATGGGGGAAAAGGTCGTTCTGACTGGAAATGTGCCATGGGGAAAAGGTCGTTCTGACTGGAAATGTGCCATGGGGAAAAGGTCGTTCTGACTGGAAATGTGCCATGGGGTAAAGGTCATTCTGACTGGAAATGTGCCATGGGGGTAAAGGTCGTTCTGACTGGAAATGTGCCATGGGGAAAAGGTCGTTCTGACTGGAAATGTGCCATGGGGAAAAGGTCGTTCTGACTGGAAATGTGCCATGGGGAAAAGGTCGTTCTGACTGGAAATGTGCCATGGGGAAAAGGTCGTTCTGACTGGAAATGTGCCATGGGGAAAAGGTCGTTCTGACTGGAAATGTGCCATGGGGAAAAGGTCGTTCTGACTGGAAATGTGCCATGGGGTAAAAGGTCGTTCTGACTGGAAATGTGCCATGGGGTAAAGGTCGTTCTGACTGGAAATGTGCCATGGGGTAAAGGTCGTTCTGACTGGAAATGTGCCATGGGGAAAAGGTCGTTCTGACTGGAAATGTGTCATGGGGAAAAGGTCGTTCTGACTGGAAATGTGCCATGGGGTAAAGGTCGTTCTGACTGGAAATGTGCCATGGGGAAAAGGTCGTTCTGACTGGAAATGTGCCATGGGGAAAAGGTCGTTCTGACTGGAAATGTGCCATGGGGTAAAGGTCGTTCTGACTGGAAATGTGCAAATGTCTGCTTGATCTGGGGAAACACTGGGGAAGTGCTTGGGCTCTCGTCAAAGAGAGAAGTTTATCCGGCTTAGTAAAGCCTCAAACATACATTTTCCCCAACATTGAAATGGGCAACTTCTATGTGAATTAATGAACACACTTCAATTCAAACTGTTTTTCAATTAATCCTTATTTTTTTTTAAATAATTTGAAATTGAAAGTTGAAACACAGCCCACACATAATTAGATGGCAGCGTGCCTCGGTTTGAGGGTAGCGTGGGTTAACTGTCTTGTTGCGTTACAGTCACATTTTGGAAAAGTGAGTGTATTCTGACATCACACACGTAGAAAAAAACTCCCGCTGAGGCGACTGTTTGAGATATTTGTAACTTTAGAGATTTTTTAAAACTCAAACGTGAAAAGTTGAAGAGTATTGTGACGGAGTAGGACATTAGATAAGAGTGTTGTGATGAAGTATGAGATTAGTTAAGGGTATTGCGACGGAATAGGACATTAGATAAGAGTGTTGTGATGAAGTATGAGATTAGTTAAGGGTATTGCGACGGAATAGGACATTAGATAAGAGTGTTGTGATGAAGTATGAGATTAGTTAAGGGTATTGTGACGGAGTAGGACATTAGATAAGAGTGTTGCGATGAAGTATGAGATTAGTTAAGGGTATTGTGACGGAGTAGGACATTAGATAAGAGTGTTGTGATGAAGTATGAGATTAGTTAAGGGTATTGCGACGGAATAGGACATTAGATAAGAGTGTTGTGATGAAGTATGAGATTAGTTAAGGGTATTGCGACGGAATAGGACATTAGATAAGAGTGTTGTGATGAAGTATGAGATTAGTTAAGGGTATTGTGACAGAGTAGTACATTAGTTAAGGGTATTGTGACGGAGTAGGAAATAAGTTAAGGGTATTGTGACGGAGTATGACATTAGATAAGGGTATTGTGACGGAGTAGGACATTAGATAAGGGTATTGTGACGGAGTAGGACATTAGATAAGGAATATGACATCGGTGAATCAAAGTTGTCGGCCATGTTGTCTTGGAGCCTCATTATGATACAGAATGGGAGAAAAGGGAAGGGTTATAGACTGAGGGTGACCCATATAGCAACGTTCCGGGGGAGGGGTTATAGACTGTCCTGGGGAGGAGTTATAGACTGTCCTGGGGAGGAGTTATAGACTGTCCTGGGGAGGGGTTATAGACTGTCCTGGGGAGGAGTTATAGACTGTCCTGGGGAGGAGTTATAGACTGTCATGGGGAGGAGTTATAGACTGTCCTGGGGAGGAGTTATAGACTGTCCTGGGGAGGAGTTATAGACTGTCCAGGGGAGGAGTTAGAGACTGTCCTGGGGAGGAGTTATAGACTGTCCTGGGGAGGAGTTATAGACTGTCCTGGGGAGGGGTTATAGACTGTCCTGGGGAGGAGTTATAGACTGTCCTGGGGATGAGTTATAGACTGTCCTGGGGAGGAGTTATAGACTGTCCTGGGGAGGAGTTATAGACTGTCCTGGGGAGGAGTTATAGACTGAGGGTGACCCATATAGCAACGTTATAGGGGAGGGGTTGTAGACTGTCCTGGGGAGGAGTTATAGACTGTCCTGGGGAGGAGTTATAGACTGTCCTGGGGAGGAGTTATAGACTGAGGGTGACCCATATAGCAACGTTATGGGGGAGGGGTTGTAGACTGTCCTGGGGAGGAGTTATAGACTGTCCTGGGGAGGAGTTATAGACTGTCCTGGGGAGGAGTTATAGACTGAGAGTGAACCATATAGCAACGTTATGGGGGAGAGGTTGTAGACTGTCCTGGGGAGGGGTTATAGACTGTCCTGGGGAGGAGTTATAGACTGAGGGTGACCCATATAGCAACGTTATGGGGGAGGAGTTATAGACTGTCCTGGGGAGGAGTTATAGACTGTCCTGGGGAGGGGTTATAGACTGTCCTCGGGAGGAGTTATAGACTGTCCTGGGGAGGAGTTATAGACTGTCCTGGGGAGGAGTTATAGACTGTCCTGGGGAGGAGTTATAGACTGAGGGTGACCCATATAGCAACGTTATAGGGGAGGGGTTGTAGACTGTCCTGGGGAGGAGTTATAGACTGTCCTGGGGAGGAGTTATAGACTGTCCTGGGGAGGAGTTATAGACTGAGGGTGACCCATATAGCAACGTTATGGGGGAGGGGTTGTAGACTGTCCTGGGGAGGAGTTATAGACTGTCCTGGGGAGGAGTTATAGACTGTCCTGGGGAGGAGTTATAGACTGAGAGTGAACCATATAGCAACGTTATGGGGGAGAGGTTGTAGACTGTCCTGGGGAGGGGTTATAGACTGTCCTGGGGAGGAGTTATAGACTGAGGGTGACCCATATAGCAACGTTATGGGGGAGGAGTTATAGACTGTCCTGGGGAGGAGTTATAGACTGTCCTGGGGAGGGGTTATAGACTGTCCTCGGGAGGAGTTATAGACTGTCCTGGGGAGGAGTTATAGACTGTCCTGGGGAGGAGTTATAGACTGTCCTGGGGAGGAGTTATAGACTGTCCTGGGGAGGAGTTATAGACTGTCCTGGGGAGGGGTTATAGACTGTCCTGGGGAGGAGTTATAGACTGTCCTGGGGAGGAGTTATAGACTGTCCTGGGGAGGGGTTATAGACTGTCCTGGGGAGGAGTTATAGGCTGAGGGTGACCCATATAGCAACGTTATGGGGGAGGGGTTGTAGACTGTCCTGGGAGGAGTTATAGACTGTCCTGGGGAGGAGTTATAGACTGTCCTGGGGATGAGTTATAGACTGAGGGTGACCCATATAGCAACGTTATGGGGGAGGAGTTGTAGACTGTCCTGGGGAGGAGTTATAGACTGTCCTGGGGAGGGGTTATAGACTGTCCTGGGGAGGAGTTATAGACTGAGGGTGACCCATATAGCAACGTTATGGGGGAGGAGTTATAGACTGTCCTGGGGAGGAGTTATAGACTGTCCTGGGGAGGGGTTATAGACTGTCCTGGGGAGGAGTTATAGACTGTCCTGGGGAGGAGTTATAGACTGTCCTGGGGAGGAGTTATAGACTGTCCTGGGGAGGAGTTATAGACTGTCCTGGGGAGGAGTTATAGACTGTCCTGGGGAGGAGTTATAGACTGTCCTGGGGAGGAGTTATAGACTGTCCTGGGGAGGAGTTATAGACTGTCCTGGGGAGGAGTTATAGACTGTCCTGGGGAGGAGTTATAGACTGTCCTGGGGAGGAGTTATAGACTGTCCTGGGGAGGAGTTATAGACTGTCCTGGGGAGGAGTTATAGACTGTCCTGGGGAGGGGTTATAGACTGTCCTGGGGAGGAGTTATAGACTGTCCTGGGGAGGAGTTATAGACTGTCCTGGGGAGGAGTTATAGACTGTCCTGGGGAGGAGTTATAGACTGAGGGTGACCCATATAGCAACGTTCTGGGGGAGGGGTTGTAGACTGTCCTGGGGAGGAGTTATAGACTGTCCTGGGGAGGAGTTATAGACTGTCCTGGGGAGGAGTTATAGACTGAGGGTTACCAATAGATATGGGATATATATTACCCAATAGATATGGGAGTTTATCAAAATCGGGTTTGTTTTTGTATTCTTTGTGGATCTGTGTAATCTGAGGGAAATATGTTTTGCTAATATGGTCATACATCTGTCTAATCTGCTGTGAAAACACTAAATACAGTCAACTGTAAAATAGCCAGTGTCATGATGCATCTAAATGTTGGACCATGAACCGTAGTTGTATTTGTTTCCTTGGTGGTGGATGTAGTGGGTGTGTAGCGTGTGTAGTGGGTGTGTAATGGGTGTAATGGGTGTACTGGGTGTGTAGTGGGTATAGTGGGTGTGTAGTGGGTGTAGTGGGAGTGTAGCATGTGTAGTGGGTGTAGTGGGTGTAGTGGGTGTGTAGTGGGTGTAATGGGTGCACTGGGTGTAGTGGGTGTGTAGTGGGTACAGTGGGTGTGTAGTGGGTGTAATGGGTGTGTTGGGTGTGTAGTGGGTGTAGTTGATGTAGTCGGTGTGTAGTGGGTGTAGTGGGTATAGTGGGTGTGTAGTGGGATTATAGTCTGTGTGTAGTGGGTGTGCAGTAGGTGTGTAATGGGTGTAGTGGGGGTGTAGTGTGGGTGTAGTGGGTGTAGTGGCGGTGTAGTGGGTGTAGCGGGTATAGTGGGTATGTAGTGTGTGTAGTGGGTGTAGCGGGTGTAGTGGGTATGTAGTGGGTGGGTAGTGGGTGTAGTGGGTGTAGTGGGTATAGTGGGTGTAGCGGGTTTAGTGGGTGTAGTTGAGGTAGTGGGTGTGTAGTTGGTGTGTAGTGGGTGTAGTGTGGGTGTAGTAGGTTTAGTGGGTGTAGTGGGTGTAGTGGGGGTGTAGTGGGTGTGTAGTGGGTGTATTTGGTGTAGTGAGTGTGTAGTGGATGTGTAGTGGGTGTGTAGTGGGTGTGTAGTGGGTGTAGTGGGGGTGGAGTAGGTGTAGTGGGTTTAGTGGGTGTGTAGTGGGTGTAGTGGGTGTGGTGGGTATAGTGGGTGTAGCGGATGTAGTGGGTGTAGTTGTTGTAGTGGGTGTGTAGTAGGTGTGTAGTGGGTGTAGTGGGTGTGTAGTGGGTGTATTTGGTGTAGTGGATGTGTAGTGGGGGTGTAGTAGGTGTAGTGGGTGTAGTGGGTGTTTAGTGGGTGTAGTGGGTGTGGTGAGTGTGTCGTGCATGTGTAGTGGGTGTGGTGGGTGTGTGGTGGGTGTGGTGGGTGTAGTGGGTGTAGTGGGTGTAGTGGTTGTGGTGGGTGTGTAGTAGGTGTGGTGGGTGTAGTGGGGGTGTAGTGGTTGTGGTGGGTGTGTAGTGGGTGTGTAGTGGGTGTAGTGGGTGTAGTGGGTGTAGTGGGTGTGTAGTGGGTGTAGTGGGTGTGTAGTGGGTGTAGTGGTTGTGGTGGGTGTAGTGCGTGTGTAGTGTGTGTAGTGGTTGTGGTGGGTGTAGTGGGTGTGTAGTGGGTGTAGTGGGTATGTGGTGGGTGTGTAGTGGGTGTAGTGGTTGTGTAGTGGGTGTAATGGGTGTACTGGGTGTGTAGTGGGTATAGTGGGTGTGTAGTGGGTGTAGTGGGAGTGTAGCATGTGTAGTGGGTGTAGTGGGTGTAGTGGGTGTGTAGTGGGTGTAATGGGTGCACTGGGTGTAGTGGGTGTGTAGTGGGTACAGTGGGTGTGTAGTGGGTGTAATGGGTGTGTTGGGTGTGTAGTGGGTGTAGTTGATGTAGTCGGTGTGTAGTGGGTGTAGTGGGTATAGTGGGTGTGTAGTGGGATTATAGTCGGTGTGTAGTGGGTGTGCAGTAGGTGTGTAATGGGTGTAGTGGGGGTGTAGTGTGGGTGTAGTGGGTGTGTAGTGGGTGTAGTGGGAGTGTAGCATGTGTAGTGGGTGTAGTGGGTGTAGTGGGTGTGTAGTGGGTGTAATGGGTGCACTGGGTGTAGTGGGTGTGTAGTGGGTACAGTGGGTGTGTAGTGGGTGTAATGGGTGTGTT
>NC_088223.1:4655547-4673047 GCF_036934945.1 Oncorhynchus masou masou | reverse complement strand
TAGTACCCAGGCTGGTTCTGTTATAGGGTAGTACCCAGGCTAGTCCTGTTATAGGGTAGTACCCAGGCTGGTTCTGTTATAGGGTAGTACCCAGGCTGGTTCTGTTATAGGGTAATACCCAGGCTAGTCCTGTTATAGGGTAGTACCCAGGCTAGTCCTGTTATAGGGTAGTACCCAGGCTGGTTCTGTTATAGGGTAGTACCCAGGCTGGTCCTGTTATAGGGTAATACCCAGGCTAGTCCTGTTATAGGGTAGTACCCAGGCTAGTCCTGTTATAGGGTAGTACCCAGGCTGGTTCTGTTATAGGGTAGTACCCAGGCTGGTCCTGTTATAGGGAGGTACCCAGGCTAGTCCTGTTATAGGGTAGTACCCAGGCTGGTTCTGTTATAGGGTAGTACCCAGGCTGGTTCTGTTATAGGGTAGTACCCAGGCTGGTCCTGTTATAGGGAGGTACCCAGGCTAGTCCTGTTATAGGGTAGTACTCAGGCTAGTCTTGTTATAGGGTAGTACCCAGGCTGGTTCTGTTATAGGGTAGTACCCAGGCTAGTCCTGTTATAGGGTAGTACCCAGGCTGGTTCTGTTATAGGGTAGTACCCAGGCTAGTCCTGTTATAGGGAGGTACCCAGGCTAGTCCTGTTATAGGGTAGTACCCAGGCTGGTTCTGTTATAGGGTAGTACCCAGGCTGGTTCTGTTATAGGGTAGTACCCAGGCTAGTCCTGTTATAGGGAGGTACCCAGGCTAGTCCTGTTATAGGGAGGTACCCAGGCTAGTCCTGTTATAGGGTAGTACCCAGGCTGGTTCTGTTATAGGGTAGTACCCAGGCTGGTTCTGTTATAGGGTAGTACCCAGGCTAGTCCTGTTATAGGGTAGTACCCAGGCTGGTTCTGTTATAGGGTAGTACCCAGGCTGGTTCTGTTATAAGGTAGTACCCAGGCTGGTTCTGTTATAGGGTAGTACCCAGGCTAGTCCTGTTATAGGGTAGTACCCAGGCTGTTTCTGTTATAGGGTAGTACCCAGGCTGGTTATGTTATAGGGTAGTACCCAGGCTGGTTCTGTTATAGGGTAGTACCCAGGCTGGTTCTGTTATAGGGTAGTACCCAGGCTGGTTCTGTTATAGGGAGGTACCCAGGCTAGTCCTGTTATAGGGTAATACCCAGGCTAGTCCTGTTATAGGGTAATACCCAGGCTGGTTCTGTTATAGGGTAGTACCCAGGCTAGTCCTGTTATAGGGTAGTACCCAGGCTGGTTCTGTTATAGGGTAGTACCCAGGCTGGTCCTGTTATAGGGAGGTACCCAGGCTAGTCCTGTTATAGGGTAGTACCCAGGCTGGTTCTGTTATAGGGTAGTACCCAGGCTGGTTCTGTTATAGGGTAGTACCCAGGCTAGTCCTGTTATAGGGTAGTACCCAGGCTAGTCCTGTTATAGGGAGGTACCCAGGCTAGTCCTGTTATAGGGTAGTACCCAGGCTGGTTCTGTTATAGGGTAGTACCCAGGCTGGTCCTGTTATAGGGGAGTACCCAGGCTGGTTCTGTTATAGGGTAGTACCCAGGCTAGTCCTGTTATAGGGAGGTACCCAGGCTAGTCCTGTTATAGGGTAATACCCAGGCTAGTCCTGTTATAGGGTAATACCCAGGCTGGTTCTGTTATAGGGTAGTACCCAGGCTAGTCCTGTTATAGGGTAGTACCCAGGCTGGTTCTGTTATAGGGTAGTACCCAGGCTGGTCCTGTTATAGGGAGGTACCCAGGCTAGTCCTGTTATAGGGTAGTACCCAGGCTGGTTCTGTTATAGGGTAGTACCCAGGCTGGTTCTGTTATAGGGTAGTACCCAGGCTAGTCCTGTTATAAGGTAGTACCCAGGCTGGTTCTGTTATAGGGTAGTACCCAGGCTAGTCCTGTTATAGGGTAGTACCCAGGCTGGTTCTGTTATAGGGTAGTACCCAGGCTGGTTCTGTTATAGGGTAATACCCAGGCTAGTCCTGTTATAGGGTAGTACCCAGGCTAGTCCTGTTATAGGGTAGTACCCAGGCTGGTTCTGTTATAGGGTAGTACCCAGGCTGGTCCTGTTATAGGGTAATACCCAGGCTAGTCCTGTTATAGGGTAGTACCCAGGCTAGTCCTGTTATAGGGTAGTACCCAGGCTGGTTCTGTTATAGGGTAGTACCCAGGCTGGTCCTGTTATAGGGAGGTACCCAGGCTAGTCCTGTTATAGGGTAGTACCCAGGCTGGTTCTGTTATAGGGTAGTACCCAGGCTGGTTCTGTTATAGGGTAGTACCCAGGCTGGTCCTGTTATAGGGAGGTACCCAGGCTAGTCCTGTTATAGGGTAGTACTCAGGCTAGTCTTGTTATAGGGTAGTACCCAGGCTGGTTCTGTTATAGGGTAGTACCCAGGCTAGTCCTGTTATAGGGTAGTACCCAGGCTGGTTCTGTTATAGGGTAGTACCCAGGCTAGTCCTGTTATAGGGAGGTACCCAGGCTAGTCCTGTTATAGGGTAGTACCCAGGCTGGTTCTGTTATAGGGTAGTACCCAGGCTGGTTCTGTTATAGGGTAGTACCCAGGCTAGTCCTGTTATAGGGAGGTACCCAGGCTAGTCCTGTTATAGGGAGGTACCCAGGCTAGTCCTGTTATAGGGTAGTACCCAGGCTGGTTCTGTTATAGGGTAGTACCCAGGCTGGTTCTGTTATAGGGTAGTACCCAGGCTAGTCCTGTTATAGGGTAGTACCCAGGCTGGTTCTGTTATAGGGTAGTACCCAGGCTGGTTCTGTTATAAGGTAGTACCCAGGCTGGTTCTGTTATAGGGTAGTACCCAGGCTAGTCCTGTTATAGGGTAGTACCCAGGCTGTTTCTGTTATAGGGTAGTACCCAGGCTGGTTATGTTATAGGGTAGTACCCAGGCTGGTTCTGTTATAGGGTAGTACCCAGGCTGGTTCTGTTATAGGGTAGTACCCAGGCTGGTTCTGTTATAGGGTAGTACCCAGGCTGGTTCCGTTATAGGGTAGTACCCAGGCTAGTCCTGTTATAGGGTAGTACCCAGGCTGGTTCTGTTATAGGGTAGTACCCAGGCTGGTTCTGTTATAAGGTAGTACCCAGGCTGGTTCTGTTATAAGGTAGTACCCAGGCTGGTTCTGTTATAGGGTAGCACCCAGGCTGGTTCTGTTATAGGGTAGTACCCAGGCTAGTCCTGTTATAGGGTAATACCCAGGCTGGTTCTGTTATAGGGTAGTACCCAGGCTAGTTCTGTTATAGGGTAGTACCCAGGCTGGTTCTGTTATAGGGTAGTACCCAGGCTGGTTCTGTTATAGGGTAGTACCCAGGCTGGTTCTGTTATAGGGTAGTACCCAGGCTAGTCCTGTTATAGGGTAGTACCCAGGCTAGTCCTGTTATAGGGTAGTACCCAGGCTGGTTCTGTTATAGGGTAGTACCCAGGCTGGTTCTGTTATAGTTAGGTACCCAGGCTAGTCCTGTTATAGGGTAATACCCAGGCTAGTCCTGTTATAGGGTAGTACCCAGGCTAGTCCTGTTATAGGGTAGTACCCAGGCTAGTCCTGTTATAGTTAGGTACCCAGGCTAGTCCTGTTATAGGGTAGTACCCAGGCTGGTTCTGTTATAGTTAGGTACCCAGGCTAGTCCTGTTATAGGGTAGTACCCAGGCTGGTTCTGTTATAGGGTAGTACCCAGGCTAGTCCTGTTATAGGGTAGTACCCAGGCTAGTCCTGTTATAGGGTAGTACCCAGGCTGGTTCTGTTATAGGGTAGTACCCAGGCTAGTCCTGTTATAGGGTAGTACCCAGGCTGGTCCTGTTATAGGGTAGTACCCAGGCTAGTCCTGTTATAGGGTAGTACCCAGGCTAGTCCTGTTATAGGGTAGTACCCAGGCTGGTTCTGTTATAAGGTAGTACCCAGGCTGGTTCTGTTATAAGGTAGTACCCAGGCTGGTTCTGTTATAAGGTAGTACCCAGGCTGGTTCTGTTATAGGGTAGTACCCAGGCTGGTTCTGTTAGAGGGTAGTACCCAGGCTGGTTCCGTTATAGGGTAGTACCCAGGCTAGTCCTGTTATAGGGTAGTACCCAGGCTGGTTCTGTTATAGGGTAGTACCCAGGCTAGTCCTGTTATAGGGTAGTACCCAGGCTAGTCCTGTTATAGGGTAGTACCCAGGCTGGTTCTGTTATAGGGTAGTACCCAGGCTGGTTCTGTTATAGGGTAGTACCCAGGCTAGTTCTGTTATAGGGTAATACCCAGGCTGGTCCTGTTATAGGGAGGTACCCAGGCTGGTTCTGTTATAGGGTAGTACCCAGGCTGGTTCTGTTATAGGGTAGTACCCAGGCTGGTTCTGTTATAGGGTAGTACCCAGGCTGGTTCTGTTATAGGGTAGTACCCAGGCTGGTTCTGTTATAGGGTAGTACCCAGGCTGGTTCTGTTATAGGGTAGTACCCAGGCTGGTTCTGTTATAGGGTAGTACCCAGGCTAGTTCTGTTATAGGGTAGTACCCAGGCTAGTTCTGTTATAGGGTAGTACCCAGGCTAGTCCTGTTATAGGGTAGTACCCAGGCTAGTTCTGTTATAGGGTAATACCCAGGCTAGTTCTGTTATAGGGAGGTACCCAGGCTGGTTCTGTTATAGGGTAGTACCCAGGCTAGTCCTGTTATAGGGTAGTACCCAGGCTAGTCCTGTTATAGGGAGGTACCCAGGCTAGTCCTGTTATAGGGTAGTACCCAGGCTAGTCCTGTTATAGGGAGGTACCCAGGCTGGTTCTGTTATAGGGTAATACCCAGGCTAGTTCTGTTATAGGGTAGTACCCAGGCTGGTTCTGTTATAGGGTAGTACCCAGGCTGGTTCTGTTATAGGGTAGTACCCAGGCTGGTTCTGTTATAGGGTAATACCCAGGCTGGTCCTGTTATAGTTAGGTACCCAGGCTGGTTCTGTTATAGGGTAGTACCCAGGCTAGTCCTGTTATAGGGTAATACCCAGGCTGGTTCTGTTATAGGGTAGTACCCAGGCTAGTCCTGTTATAGGGTAGTACCCAGGCTGGTTCTGTTATAGGGTAATACCCAGGCTGGTCCTGTTATAGGGTAGTACCCAGGCTAGTCCTGTTATAGGGTAATACCCAGGCTAGTCCTGTTATAGGGTAGTACCCAGGCTGGTCCTGTTATAGGGTAGTACCCAGGCTAGTCCTGTTATAGGGTAGTACCCAGGCTGGTTCTGTTATAGGGTAGTACCCAGGCTAGTCCTGTTATAAGGTAATACCCAGGCTGGTTCTGTTATAAGGGAGGTACCCAGGCTAGTTCTGTTATAGGGTAGTACCCAGGCTAGTTCTGTTATAGGGTAATACCCAGGCTGGTTCTGTTATAGGGTAATACCCAGGCTAGTCCTGTTATAGGGTAGTACCCAGGCTGGTTCTCTTATAGGGTAGTACCCAGGCTAGTCCTGTTATAGGGTAGTACCCAGGCTGGTTCTGTTATAGGGTAGTACCCAGGCTAGTCCTGTTATAGGGTAGTACCCAGGCTAGTCCTGTTATAGGGTAGTACCCAGGCTGGTTCTGTTATAGGGTAGTACCCAGGCTAGTCCTGTTATAGGGTAGTACCCAGGCTGGTTCTGTTATAGGGTAGTACCCAGGCTGGTCCTGTTATAGGGTAGTACCCAGGCTGGTTCTGTTATAGGGTAGTACCCAGGCTAGTCCTGTTATAGGGTAGTACCCAGGCTGGTTCTGTTATAGGGAGGTACCCAGGCTAGTCATTTTATAGGGTAGTACCCAGGCTAGTTCTGTTATAGGGTAGTACCCAGGCTGGTTCTGTTATAGGGTAGTACCCAGGCTGGTTCTGTTATAGCGTAATACCCAGGCTGGTTCTGTTATAGGGTAGTACCCAGGCTAGTCCTGTTATAGGGTAATACCCAGGCTGGTTCTGTTATAGGGTAGTACCCAGGCTAGTTCTGTTATAGGGTAGTACCCAGGCTAGTCCTGTTATAAGGTAATACCCAGGCTGGTTCTGTTATAAGGTAGTACCCAGGCTAGTTCTGTTATAGGGTAGTACCCAGGCTAGTCCTGTTATAAGGTAATACCCAGGCTGGTTCTGTTATAAGGTAGTACCCAGGCTAGTTCTGTTATAGGGTAGTACCCAGGCTAGTCCTGTTATAGGGTAGTACCCAGGCTAGTCCTGTTATAAGGTAGTACCCAGGCTGGTTCTGTTATAAGGTAGTACCCAGGCTAGTTCTGTTATAGGGTAGTACCCAGGCTGGTCCTGTTATAGGGTAGTACCCAGGCTAGTCCTGTATTATTCTAGAAAGGGGATTATTACGGATCCTCTTGGCTCCAATGAGTTTTCTCCATTTATCCCACAATTCCACTCCTCACACACAACCTCACTGCGCTGCCGAATTTAATTGGACCACTGAAATAATTCTTACCTAATACGGAGGAGACTTGTTATTTTCATCTAACCTTCATCTATCTATAACAAACTGTGTAGAACATAAAGTGAAGAGCAACTTTGTTGTGTTGACTAGTCCTGTATTATTCTGGACTGGTTCTGTGTTGTGTTGACTAGTCCTGTATTATTCTGGACTGGTTCTGTGTTGTGTTGACTAGTCCTGTATTATTCTGGACTGGTTCTGTGTTGTGTTGACTAGTCCTGTATTATTCTGGACTGGTTCTGTGTTGTGTTGACTAGTCCTGTATTATTCTGGACTGGTTCTGTGTTGTGTTGACTAGTCCTGTATTACTCTGGACTGGTTCTGTGTTGTGTTGACTAGTCCTGTATTATTCTGGACTGGTTCTGTGTTGTGTTGACTAGTCCTGTATTATTCTGGACTGGTTCTGTGTTGTGTTGACTAGTCCTGTATTTCTCTGGAATGGTTCTGTGTTGTGTTGACTAGTCCTGTATTATTCTGGACTGGTTCTGTGTTGTGTTGACTAGTCCTGTATTATTCTGGACTGGTTCTGTGTTGTGTTGACTTGTCCTGTATTATTCTGGACTTGTTCTGTGTTGTGTTGACTAGTCCTGTATTACTCTGGACTGGTTCTGTGTTGTGTTGACTAGTCCTGTATTATTATGGACTGGTTCTGTGTTGTGTTGACTAGTCCTGTATTATTCTGGACTGGTTCTGTGTTGTGTTGACTAGTCCTGTATTATTCTGGACTGGTTCTGTGTTGTGTTGACTAGTCCTGTATTATTCTGGACTGGTTCTGTGTTGTGTTGACTAGTCCTGTATTATTCTGGACTGGTTCTGTGTTGTGTTGACTAGTCCTGTATTATTCTGGACTGGTTCTGTGTTGTGTTGACTAGTCCTGTATTATTCTGGACTGGTTCTGTGTTGTGTTGACTAGTCCTGTATTACTCTGGACTGGTTCTGTGTTGTGTTGAGTAGTCCTGTATTACTCTGGACTGGTTCTGTGTTGTGTTGACTAGTCCTGTATTACTCTGGACTGGTTCTGTGTTGTGTTGACTAGTCCTGAATTATTCTGGTGTAACGGCGTTCTTCTTTTGTTGAAAGAAAGTCGGACCGAAATGCAGCGTGTAAGTTACTCATATTTAGTAGGAAGACAAACGAACGAACTATACACGAATAACTGATAAATACAAAAAACAACAAACAGAACGTGAAACCTATTACAGCCTGACTGGTGCACACTACACAGAGACAGGAACAATCACCCACGAAATGCAAAGCGAAAACCAGGCAACCTAAATACGGTTCCCAATCAGCGACAACGAGAATCACCTGACTCTGATTGAGAACCGCCTCAGGCAGCCAAACCTATTTAACACAAACCCCTAATCATCTACAATCCCAAACACTACAAACCCCAATACGAGAAATACAATACAATAAACCCATGTCACACCCTGGTCTAACCAAATATATAACGAAAACACAAAATACAATGACCAAGGCGTGACAGAACCCCCCCCCCCCTAAGGTGCGGACTCCCGAACGCACCTCAAAACCATAGGGAGGGTCCGGGTGGGCGTCTGTCCATGGTGGCGGTTCCGGCTCCGGACGTGGACCCCACTTCATAAATGTCATTGTTCCTCCCCTTCGCGTCCATGGATAATCCACCCTAACCGCCGACCATGGCCGAATAGTCCTCACCCAGAACCCTACATAACAGAGGAGCAGCTCGTGACTGAGGGGTTCTTGGGACTGAGGCAGCTCGGGACTGAGGCAGCTCGGGACTGAGGCTGCTCGGGACTGAGGCAGCTCGGGACTGAGGGGCAGCTCGGGACTGAGGGGCAGCTCGGGACTGAGAGGCAGCCCAGTACTGAGAAGAAGCCCAGTACTGAGATGAAGCCCAGCCAGGCGGTTGAATCCGGCAGATCCTGGCTGACTGGCGGATCCTGGCTGACTGGCGGATCCTGGCTGACTGGCGGATCCTGGCTGACTGGCGGATCCTGGCTGACTGGCGGATCCTGGCTGACTGGCGGATCCTGGCTGACTGGCGGATCCTGGCTGACTGGCGGATCCTGGCGGATCCTGACTGAATCATATTGTATTCGTCACATGCTTCTAAATGTGAAACTAACAGTGAAATGCTTACTTACAGTCTATGACTTGGGTGGCTGGAGTCCTGTGACACCACCTGGTATACAGACCCCCCCTCCTCTCTCCCACCCCCCACTGCATTGGAGAATTAAATTGGCTTTTTCCAAGTCAATTTGTGGTCAGTTATGGCTAGTTCCATAAACATGTCTTCATCATTCAACTGTCTGGACACTTTCCAAGACAATCCGGGAGGAGCGGGAGAGTAAGTAACTGTATGAGTGTGTGTGTGTGTGTGTGTGTGTGTGTGTGTGTGTGTGTGTGTGTGTGTGTGTGTGTGTGTGTGTGTGTGTGCGTGTGTGTGTGTGTGTGTGTGTGTGTGTGTGTGTGTGTGTGTACACATCTGTGTGTGTGTGTGTGTGTGTGTGTGTTAGGTGTGTTTTTGTGTGCATGTGTGTGTGTGCGTGTGTACACATCTGTGTGTGTGTGTGTGTTAGGTGTGTGTTTGTGTGTAAGGGTTAGGTGTGTGTTTCTGTGTATGTATTAGGTGTGTGTATGTGTACACATCTGTGTGTGTGCTAACTAATACAAAGTGCTACATGACTAAAGGTCCCTCTAGTCTCTCTATCCTACAAGACAAAATGTTCATCGAGCCTCTCTCTCTTCACTTATAGAGCTGTGTGTGTATGTGTGTGTGTGTGTGTGTGTGTGTGTGTGTGTGTGTGTGTGTGTCTGCGTGTGTGTGTGTGGGTGTATGTGTTTGACGGTCATGGCGTGTGTGTGTGCGTGTGCGTGTGGGTGTGTGTGTGTCTGTGTGTGTGTGTGTGTGTGTGTGTGAGAGACGGTCATGGCGTGTGTGTGTGCGTGTGCGTGTGCGCGCGCGTGTGTGTGCGTGTGTGTGTGTGTGTGTGTGTGTGTGTGTGTGTGTGTGTGTGTGTGTGTGTGTGTGAGAGAGAGACGGTCATGGCGTGTGTGTGTGTGTGTGAGACAGTGCTGTTGTTTTGTTGCTAGTGGAGAGTGACTGAAGAGTTGAGAGCGCGAAATAAAAGCCTTGAACGTGTCTGATGTTAGCATTGCCCAGGGCTCTCAGGCTTCAGAGGACGACCCCTACGGGGTCACAGGTCAGGCCAGGGAAATGTGTACATCTCTCTCTCTCTCTCGTCACTGGACGCTTGAAGTTGTGTGACATTTCCTAAAAAGTTTTTTTTTTCAGCTTTGTTGAAATAGAAGCCATCTATCCCCAATAGAAGTATATCTACAGAGGGCTATAGCATAAAACGTAGCACCACCTATACTCTACTGCAGTATTGCCAACCTCTCCACAGGAGCCCAAGGCCGTTCCATATACTTCAAATCTTTCAGAACACCTGATGTAACTGGTCAAGGGGCGGGGGGGGGGGGGGTGTTACGAGATGTTTAAAATCAACAGCTCTATAGACAGGTTATTTAAAGTGTCTCTCAATAATTTCTATGAATTTCCTTCCAATAACTATATTATGAAATGGGAGGTGTGAATCTTGGTTGCTGATAGGTTCATATGTTGGAGTCTTAATTCCAGGCAGGAAATTCATCAACTTCCTCTCCCTCGGGGTAAAACGTTTTTACTCATGATTGTTCTGCTTCTATTTGGTTGACAGCACTTATTATTATTGTTATTGTTATTAACTTGCCAGTCTGCCTCAAGTAAAATAAAATAAAATATTGCCCAGTAAATACCAGTAAATACCTAAGTTCCTTTTTTATGTCTCTATTTTAGGTTGGTCAGGGCGTGACTTGGGGTGGGCATTCTATGTTTTGGTTCTGTGTGTTATATTTCTAGGTGTTTGGCCTGGTATGGTTCCCAATCAGAGGCGGCTGTCAATCGTTGTCTCTGATTGAGAACCATACTTAGGCAGCCTGTTTTCCCACTTTTGTTTGTGGTTGTTTTCCGTTTCAGTGTCTGCACCATACAGGACTGTCTATACACACCATCCTATATAACTACTGTCTATACACACCATCCTATATAACTACTGTCTATACACACAATCCTATATAACTACTGTCTATACACACAATCCTATATAACTACTGTCTATACACACCATCCTATATAACTACTGTCTATACACACAATCCTATAAAACTACTGTCTATACACACAATCCTATATAACTACTGTCTATACACACAATCCTATATAACTACTGTCTATACACACCATCCTATATAACTACTGTCTATACACACCATCCTATATAACTACTGTCTATACACACAATCCTATATAACTACTGTCTATACACACAATCCTATTATAACTACTGTCTATACACACAATCCTATATAACTACTGTCTATAAACACCATCCTATATAACTACTGTCTATACACACAATCCTATATAACTACTGTCTATACACACAATCCTATATAACTACTGTCTATACACACAATCCTATTATAACTACTGTCTATACACACAATCCTATATAACTACTGTCTATACACACCATCCTATACAACTACTGTCTATACACATCATCCTATATAACTACAGTCTATACACACCATCCTACATAACTACTGTCTATACAGTCTATACACACCATCCTATATAACTACTGTCTATACACACCATCCTATATAACTGTCTATACACACCATCCTATATAACTACTGTCTAAACACACCTATATAACTACTGTCTATACACACCATCCTATTATAACTACTGTCTATACAGGTGCTTCTCGTTGTCGCTGATTGGGAACCGTATTTAGGTAGCCTGTTTTTCGCCTTGTATTTCGTGGGTGATTGTTCCTGTCTCTGTGTAGGTTGCACCAGTCAGGCTGTATTAGGTTTCGTTCTGTTTTTTTTTTTTTTGTATTTATTAGTTTTTCGTGTTAGTTCGTTCGTTTTGTCTTCACTTAATAAACATGAGTAACTTACACGCTGCATTTCGGTCCGACTCTCCTTCAACAACAAAAGAACGCCATTACACATATTCTGTCCGTGATGTGTAGATGTACAGTACCAGTCAAACGTTTGGGCAGACTTATTCATCCAAGGGTTTGGGTGAGTATGTGACAATCTCATGAAGCTGGTTGAGAGATTGCCAAGACTGTGGGAAGGTGTCATCAAGGCCAAGCGTGTCTACTTTGATGCATCCAATTAAATATATGTTGATTTGTTGAACGCTTGTTTGGTTACTACATGATTCCGTATGTGTTACTTCATCATTTTGATGTCTTTGCTATTATTCTACATGGTAGAAGTAAAACCCTGCAATGAGTAGGTGTGTCAACCTTTGACTGATACAGTATATATACACTGAGTGTACAAAAACATTAGGGACAACTTCCTAATATTGAGTTGCATCCCCCTTTTGCCCTCAGAACAGCCTCAATTCATCAGGACAAGGTGGCAAAGCGTTCCACAGCGATGCTGGCCCATGTTGACGCCAATGCTGCTCACAGTTGTCAAATTTGGGTGGTGGACCGTTCTTGATAAAGACAGGAAACTGTTGATCGTGATAAACCCAGCAGCATTGCAGTTCTTGACACACTCAAACCGGTGTGCCTGGTACATACTACCATACCCCGTTCAAAGGCACTTAAATATTTTGTCTTGCCCTTTCGCCCTCTGAATGGCACACATACACAATCCATTTCTCTATTGTCTCAAGGCTTAAAAATCCTTCTTTAACCTGTCTCCTCCCCTTCATCTACACTGATTGAAGTGGATTTAACAAGTGACATCAATAAGGGATCATAGCTTTCACCTGGATTCACCTGGTCAGACTCAGTCCTGTATGTGTACATATTTATATTCCGCACTCTGACATGTCGTTCTGATATCTCTTAATTTCTTTATTTTTATTTGGGATATTTGTGTGTATTGATATTACTGCACTGTTAGTGCTAGAAACATTACCATAACACTGTATGGCAGGGTAGCCTAGTGGTTAGAGTGTTGGACTAGTAACCGGAAGGTTGCAAGTTCAAATCCCCGAGTTGACAAGGTACAAATCTGTCGTTCTGCCCCTGAACAGGCAGTTAATCCACTGTTCCTTGGCCATCATTGAAAATAAGAGTTTTTTCTTCATTGACTTGCCTAGTTAAATGAAGGTAAAATAAAAATAAATAAAAAATACCTGGGCTAACATATACAAAATATGTGTTCACAACCAATAAAATGTTATTTAAATTTTGATTTGATTTCTTTGCTACATGTGTTTGCCAACTGTCGAGCCAAGCTGGTTCATTGAACTCTGCCTTTGTGTTGTACGATGGTTAATCTGACCTGAGAAAGGACGCACTTGCTGCTGCTAGTACCATCACCAGTTGTTTTTGTTTGTTAGCCTGTTAGTTGAGCGCTTACTGTCTGGGCCCATTACATATCTCACAGCAGATACAGACATCTCATCTGTTTCTAGACAAACACTTAGAGACTGCTGATCTAGGACTAGACAAACACTTAGAGACTGCTGATCTAGGACTAGACAAACAAATACAGACTGCTGATCTAGGACTAGACAAACACTTAGAGACTGCTGATCTAGGACTAGACAAACACTTACAGACTGCTGATCTAGTATTAGACAAATACTTAGAGACTGCTGATCTAGGACTAGACAAAAACTTAGAGACTGCTGATCTAGGACTAGACAAACAAATACAGACTGCTGATCTAGTATTAGACAAATACTTAGAGACTGCTGATCTAGGACTAGACAAAAACTTAGAGACTGCTGATCTAGGACTAGACAAACACTTAGAGACTGCTGATCTGTTTCTAGACAAACACTTACAGAGTGCTGATCTAGGACTAGACAAACACTTAGAGACTGCTGATCTGTTTCTAGACAAACACTTAGAGACTGCTGATCTAGGACTAGACAAACACTTAGAGACTGCTGATCTAGGACTAGACAAACACCTAGAGACTGCTGATCTAGGACTAGACAAACACTTAGAGACTGCTGATCTGTTTCTAGACAAACACTTACAGAGTGCTGATCTAGCACAAGACAAACACTTACAGAGTGCTGATCTTGGACTAGACAAACACTTAGAGACTGCTGATCTAGGACTAGACAAACACTTAGAGACTGCTGATCTGTTTCTAGACAAACACCTAGAGACTGCTGATCTGTTTCTAGACAAACACTTAGAGACTGCTGATCTGTTTCTAGACAAACACTGAGAGACTGCTGATCTGTTTCTAGACAAACACTGAGAGACTGCTGATCTTGGACTAGACAAAAACTTACAGACTGCATTTTGTTATTCACTGAATATACCTATCTCTCTGATTCCATAGGTTGACGGGGTTCCAGCTGCCGTCGCCCATAGTGAGCACAGGACCAAGCCTCACACTGTGGCTGCTGACAGACTACGCTGTCAGTGGACAAGGCTTCAAGGCCGTCTATGAAGGTACGATACTGTACATTACATAAATGAAGTCTTACAAATCTATGACGGTAACATACTGCCTGTATGTGCGTCTCTCTCTCTCTCTCTCACTGACTTTAATGATCTCACTATATATCTCTGCCGTTAATCTTCCTCCTTCTCCCTCTGTATCTGTCTGTGAGTAGTCCATTACTGAATCCATTGACTTCTCATTCCCCTCTGAACACTTCCCATCATACAGAGAATATACTGTAGCCTGCTGTACTCTCCACCTCGATTAGCATACTCGCTACAGCACGGTATATTATCAGTGTGCATTAGGCTAATTGTATTTATATGCATGGTTTGACTTCCCCAGCATGGATGGTAGCCTGGATGGTTAACTGTTGCGGTAGCTAGCTGGCACGATGGGATGGTTCACCTCACTAGGCTACGTGTGTGCATTTGTGTGTGTGTACCTGCGTGTGCGTGTGTGCCTGCGTGTGTGTGTGCCTGCGTGTGTGTGTGCTGTGTATGTGTATGCCTGCGTGTGCTTGTGTGCCTGTGTGTGTGTGTGTTTGTGCGTGTGTGTGTGTGTGTGTGTGTGTGTGTGTGTGTGTGTGTGTGTGTGTGTGTGTGTGTGTGTGTGTGTGTGTGTGTGTGTGTGTGTGTGTGTGTGGGTGTGTGTGTGTGTGTGTGTGTGTGTGTGTGTGTGTGTGTGTGTGTGTGTGTGTGTGTGTGTGTGTGTGTGTGTGTGTGTGTGTGTGTGTGTGTGTGTGGTTCACCGTGCTAGTCTAGGGCTCCTTGTGGAACATGATCCTGGGTTTCTATTCTAGGCGAGTCAATCAATCATTGACATGGAATAACGGGAATAACTTTCATTCTTCACCACCTGTAGAGCTGATTCAGGTATCCTGATGTGCATCATGGTGTGTTGTTTTGGTGGTTCCAGGGTTCTGCTGTTTCAGGGTTCCACGGTTCCATGGTTCCAGGTTTCTATGGTCCCAGGGTTCCTTGGTTCTAGGGTTCTATGGTTCAAGGTGAATTCGGACATCTAACTATGTTATGCTATCCAGATATTTCACGATGGAACAATGGGGGAATGTTCTTCATTCTTCATCTCTTACGGGGTTCATTTAGTCTTATCAAGTCTTTTCTTGTTCCTGACTGGTTGGATGTGCTGTACCTGGTCACTGATATTCTTGTCCATATGATTCTTGACCTTTGTGTGAAACTTCAAAGGTCATATCATGACTGTTGTAGACTTGTTTCCCACGTCCTCTTCCTTAATGAATGCTATTAGAGATGGACAAGGCAATGGACGATTTGATAGGTGAAGAGGTTTTATTGGTATGGAAGATATGATAGGTGAAGAGGTTTAATTGGTATGGACGATTTGATAGGTGAAGAGGTTTTATTGGTATGGAAGATATGATAGGTGAAGAGGTTTTATTGGTATAGAAGATATGATAGGTGAAGAGGTTTTATTGGTATGGACGATTTGATAGGTGAAGAGGTTTTATTGGTATAGAAGATATGATAGATGAAGAGGTTTTATTGGTATAGAAGATTTGATAGGTGAAGAGGTTTTATTGGTATGGAAGATATGATAGGTGAAGAGGTTTTATTGGTATGGACGATATGATAGGTGAAGAGGTTTTATTGGTATAGAAGATATGATAGGTGAAGAGGTTTTATTGGTATGGAAGATATGATAGGTGAAGAGGTTTTATTGGTATGGACGATATGATAGGTGAAGAGGTTTTAATTGTATGGACGATTTGATAGGTGAAGAGGTTTTATTGGTATAGAAGATATGATAGATGAAGAGGTTTTATTGGTATGGAAGATATGATAGGTGAAGAGGTTTTATTGGTATGGAAGATATGATAGGTGAAGAGGTTTTATTGGCACGGGAAACATATGTTAATTAACATTAACAAAGCAATTGAAGTAGATAATTAACAAAAGTGAAATAAACAATAAAAATGAACAGTGAACACTACATTTAAAATGTCATATTATGTACATATACAGTGTAGAAACAATGTTAAAATGGTACGAATCGGAAAATAACTAAACATAAATATGGGTTGCATTTACAATGGTGTTTGTTCTTCACTGGTTGCCCTTTTCTTGTGGCAACAGGTCACAAATCTTGCTGATGTGTTTCCCACTGTGGTATTTCACCCAGTAGATATGGGAGTTTATCAAAATTGGATTTGTTTTCGAATTCTTTGTGGATCTGTGTAATCTGAGGGAAGTATGTCAACAGAGATGTATGATTTATAAATTGCATATTAACGTGTAACGGTTTCCTTGAGTTGAACGGACCAAAATGCAGCGTGGTTACTTGTATACATCTTTTATTAATAAAGGAAAACACAAACAGTATTCAAAAACAATAACCGTCAAAAAACCTAAACAGCCCTATCTGGTGCAAACAAACACAAAAACAGGAACAATCACCCAAAAACCCCAACACCAAACATGCTACCTAAATACGGTTCCCAATCAGAGACAATGACTAACACCTGCCTCTGATTGAGAACCATATCAGGCCAAACACAGAAACAGACAAACTAGACACACAACATAGAATGCCCGCTCAGATCACACCCTGACAAAACAAAATATATAAACATATAAAGCAAACTATGGGTGTGACAATATGGGAGTTCATCAATATCGTTTTTTTTTTAATTCTTTGTGGATCTTTGAAATCTGAGGGAAATATGTCTCTCTAATATGGTCATACATTGGGCAGGAGGTTAGGAAGTGTTTCCACCTCATTTTGTGGGCAGTGAGCACATAGCCTGTCTTCTCTTGAGAGCCAGGTCTGCCTACGGCGGCCTTTCTCAATAGCAAGGCTATGCTCACTGAGTCTGTACATAGTCAAAGCTTTCCTTAATTTTGGGTCAGTCACAGTGGTCAGGTATTCTGCCGCTGTGTACTCTCTGCGTAGGGCCAAATAGCATTCTAGTTGGCTCAGTTTTAATTCTTTCCAATGTGTCAAGTAAGTATCTTTTCGTTTTCTCATGATTTGGTTGGGTCTAATTGTGCTGCTGTCCTGGGGCTCTGTAGGGTGTGTTTGTGTTTGTGAACAGAGCCCCAGGACCAGCTTGCTTAGGGGACTCTTCTCCAGGTTCATCTCTCTGTAGGTGATGGCTTTGTTATGGAAGGTTTGGGAATTGCTTCCTTTTAGGTGGTTATAGAATTTAACAGCTCTTTTCTGGATTTTGATAAATAGTGGGTATCGGCCTAATTCTGCTCTGCATGCATTATTTGGTGTTCTACGTTGTACACGGAGGATATTTTTGCAGAATTCTGCGTGCAGAGTCTCAATTTGGTGTTTGTCCCATTTTGTGAAGTCTTGGTTGGTGAGCGGACCCCAGACCTCACAACCATAAAGAGCAATGGGCTCTATGACTGATTCAAGTATTTTTAGCCAAATCCTAATTGGTATGTTGAAATTTATGTTCCTTTTGATGGCATAGAATGCCCTTCTTGCCTTGTCTCTCAGATCGTTCACAGCTTTGTGGAAGTTACCTGTGGTGCTGATGTTTAGGCCAAGGTATGTATAGTTTTTTTGTGTGCTCTAGGGCAACAGTGTCTAGATGGAATTTGTATTACTCTCTCTACTCTCTCTCTA
>NC_088223.1:4598047-4650547 GCF_036934945.1 Oncorhynchus masou masou | reverse complement strand
AGGTATCAGTGTGGGGTAGGGATGCAGGGAGTTATCAGTGTGGGGTAGGGAGGTATCAGTGCGGGGTAGGGATGTAGGGAGGTATCCGTGAAGGGTAGGGAGGTAGGGAGGTATCAGTGTAAGGTAGGGAGGTAGGGAGGTATCAGTGTGGGGTAGGGAGGTATCAGTGTGGGGTAGGGAGGTAGGGAGGTATCAGTGTGGGGTAGGGACGCCTCTCACCTCACCAGTAATCAAAAATGTGGTTGAGCAAAGTATCATATATGACACTCCTCTTCAGAGAAAACAAAAATGCACTCCTCACTGTGTGGTATGTAGTCTATCTAAAGCACCATGTCAAACGTGAAAAATGAAACATGCTACTTGTTGCTGGTACAACCAGTCAGCCTCAGTCCTAAATGGCCCCGTAGGGACCCCGAGCAGGGTGATAGAAGAGCAGCAGAGTTTTGCTGGACAACAGCTACAGTGAACCTACAGTGTAATATTGGCCGGATAACAGTGTTGAAGTGGAAGGATCAGGTATCAGTGTGGGGTAGGGAGGTAGGGAGGTATCAGTGTGGGCTAGGGAGGTATCAGTGTGGGGTAGGGAGGTAGGGAGGTATCAGTGTGGGCTAGGGAGGTATCAGTGTGGGGTAGGGAGGTAGGGAGGTATCAGTGTTGGGTAGGGAGGTAGGGAGGTATAAGTGTGGGCTAGGGAGGTATCAGTGTGGGCTAGGGAGGTAGGGAGGTATAAGTGTGGGCTAGGGAGAAAGGGAGGTATCAGTGTGGGCTAGGGGGTATCAGTGTAGCTTAGGGAGGTATCAGTGTGGGGTAGGGAGGTAGGGAGGTATAAGTGTGGGCTAGGGAGATAGGGAGGTATCAGTGTGGGCTAGGGAGGTATCAGTGTAGGGTAGGGAGGTATCAGTGTGGGGTAGGGAGGTAGGGAGGTATCAGTGTGGGGTAGGGAGGTATCAGTGTGGGGTAGGGAGGTATCATTGTGTGCTAGGGAGGTAGGACGGTATTAGTGTGGGTAGGGAGTAAGTTAGGGAGGTATAACTGTGGGGTAGACATGTATCAGTTTGGGCTAGGGAGGTAGGGAGGCATCAGTGTGGGGTAGGGAGGTATCAGTGTGGGCTAGGGAGGTAGGGAGGTATATGTGTGGGCTTGGGAGATAGGGAGGTATCAGTGTGGGCTAGGGAGGTATCAGTGTAGGGTAGGGAGGTATCAGTGTGGGTTAGGGAGGTATCAGTGTGGGGTAGGGATGTAGTGAGGTATCAGTGTGTGGTAGGGAGATAAGGAGGTATCAGTGTGGAGTAGGAAGATAAGGAGGTATCAGTGTGGGGTAGGGATGCAGGGAGGTATCAGTGTGGGGTAGGGAGGTATCAGTGCGGGGTAGGGATGTAGGGAGGTATCCGTGAAGGGTAGGGAGGTAGGGAGGTATCAGTGTAAGGTAGGGAGGTAGGGAGGTATCAGTGTGGGGAGGGAGGTAGGGAGGTATCAGTGTGGGGTAGGGATTTAGGGAGGTATCAGTCGGGGTTAGGGAGGTATCAGTGTGGGCTAGGGAGGTAGGGGGGTATAAGTTTGGGCTAGGGAGGTATCAGTGTAGGGTAGGGAGGTATCAGTGTGGGGTAGGGAGGTATCAGTGTGGGTTAGGGAGGTAGGGAGGTATTAGTGTGGGTAGGGAGTTAGTAGTTTGAGTTAGGGAGGTATAACTGTGGGATAGACAGGTATCAGTGTGGGCTAGGGAGGTAGGGAGGCATCAGTGTGGGGTAGACAGGTATCAGTGTGGGCTAGGGAGGTAGGGAGGTATATGTGTGGGCTCGGGAGATAGGGAGGTATCAGTGTGGGTTAGGGAGGTATCAGTGTGGGCTAGGGAGGTAGGGAGGTATCAGTGTGGGATAGGGATGTAGGGAGGTTTCAGTGGGAGGTAGGGAGGTATCAGTGTGGGGTAGGGAGGTAGGGAGGTATCAGTGTGGGGTAGGGATGTAGGGAGGTATCAGTGTGGGGTAGGGAGGTAGGGAGGTATCGGTGTTGGGTAGGGATGTAGGGAGGTATCAGTGTGGGGTAGGGAGGTAGGGAGGTATCGGTGTGGGGTATGGAGGTAGGGCAGTATCAGTGTAGGGTAGGGAGGTATCAGTGTGGGGTAGGGAGGTATCAGTGTGGGCTAGGGAGGTAGGGAGGTATAAGTGTGGGCTAGGGAGATAGGGAGGTATCAGTGTGGGCTAGGGAGGTATCAGTGTAGGGTAGGGAGGTATCAGTGTGGGGTAGGGAGGTATCAGTGTGGGGTAGGGAGGTAGGACGGTATTAGTGTGGGTAGGGAGTTAGTAGTTTGAGTTAGGGAGGTATAACTGTGGGGTAGACAGGTATCAGTGTGGGCTAGGGAGGTAGGGAGGCATCAGTGTGGGGTAGACAGGTATCAGTGTGGGCTAGGGAGGTAGGGAGGTATCAGTGTGGGGTAGGGATGTAGGGAGGTATCAGTGTGGGGTAGGGAGGGAGGGAGTTATCAGTGTGGGGTATGGAGGTAGGGCGGTATCAGTGTAAGGTAGGGATGTAACAGTGTGGGGTAGGGAGGTAGGGAGGTGTCAGTGTGGGATAGTGAGGTATTAGTGTGTGCTAGGGAGTTAGTAGTTTGAGTTAGTGAGGTATCACTGTGAGGTAGAGAGGTATCAGTGTGGGGTAGAGAGGTATCAGTGTGGGCTAGGGAGGTAGGGAGGTATCAGTGTGGGATAGGGAGATAGTGAGGTATCAGTGTGGCTAGGGAGGTATCAGTGTAGGGTAGGGAGGTATCAGTGTGGGGTAGGGAGGTATCAGTGTGGGCTAGGGAGGTAGGGAGGTATCAGTGTGGGGAGGGAGGTATCAGTGTTGGCTAGTGAGGTAGGCAGGTATCAGTGTTTGCTATGTAGGTATTGAGATATCAGTGTGGGCTAGGGAGGTAGGGAGGTATCAGTGTAAGGTAGGGAGGTATCAGTGTGGGGTAGGGAGGTATCAGTGTGAGCTAGGATAGGTAGGGAGGTATCAGTGTGGGCTAGGGAGGTAGGGAGGTAACAGTGTGGGCTATGGAGGTAGGGAGGTATCAGTGTGGGGTAGGGAGGTAGGGAGGTATCAGTGTGGGGTAGACAGGTATCAGTGTGGGCTAGGGAGGTAGGGAGGTATCAGTGTGGGCTAGGGAGGTATCAGTGTGGGGTAGGGATGTAGGGAGGTATCAGTGTGGGGTAGGGAGGGAGGGAGTTATCAGTGTGGGGTATGGAGGTAGGGCGGTATCAGTGTAAGGTAGGGATGTAACATTGTGGGGTAGGGAGGTAGGGAGGTGTCAGTGTGGGATAGTGAGGTATTAGTGTGTGCTAGGGAGTTAGTAGTTTGAGTTAGTGAGGTATCACTGTGAGGTAGAGAGGTATCAGTGTGGGGTAGAGAGGTATCAGTGTGGGCTAGGGAGGTAGGGAGGTATCAGTGTGGGATAGGGAGATAGTGAGGTATCAGTGTGGCTAGGGAGGTATCAGTGTAGGGTAGGGAGGTATCAGTGTGGGGTAGGGAGGTATCAGTGTGGGCTAGGGAGGTAGGGAGGTATCAGTGTGGGGAGGGAGGTATCAGTGTTGGCTAGTGAGGTAGGCAGGTATCAGTGTTTGCTATGTAGGTATTGAGATATCAGTGTGGGCTAGGGAGGTAGGGAGGTATCAGTGTAAGGTAGGGAGGTATCAGTGTGGGGTAGGGAGGTATCAGTGTGAGCTAGGATAGGTAGGGAGGTATCAGTGTGGGCTAGGGAGGTAGGGAGGTAACAGTGTGGGCTATGGAGGTAGGGAGGTATCAGTGTGGGGTAGGGAGGTAGGGAGGTATCAGTGTGGGGTAGGGAGTTACCAGTGTGGGGTAGGGAGGTAGGACGATATCAGTGTGGGGTAGGGAGGTATCAATGTGGTGTAGGGAGGTATCAGTGTAGGGTAGTGGGGTATCAGTGTGGAGTAGTGAGGTATCAGTGTGGGGTAGGGAGGTATCAGTGTAAGGTAGGGAGGTATCAGTGTGGGGTAGTGAGGCATCAGTGTGGGGTAGGGAGGTATCAGTGTGGGGTAGGGGGGTAGGGAGGTATGAGTGTGGGGTAGGGAGGTAGGGAGGTATCAATGTAGGGTAGGAAGGTATCAGTGTGTGGTAGGGAGGTAGGGAGGTATCATTGTAGGGTAGGGAGATAGTGAGGTATCAGTGTGGCTAGGGAGGTATCAGTGTAGGGTAGGGAGGTATCAGTGTGGGGTAGGGAGGTATCAGTGTGGGGTAGGGAGGTAGGGAGGTATCAGTTTGGTGTAGGGAGGTATCAGTGTAGGGTAGTGGGGTATCAGTGTGGAGTAGTGAGGTATCAGTGTGGGGTTTGGAGGTAGGACAATATCAGTGTGGGCTAGGGAGGTAGGGAGGAATCAGTTTAGGGTAGGGAGGCATCAGCATGGGGTAGGGAGGTAGTGAGGTATCAGTGTGGGTACGGAGGTATCAGTGTAGGGTATTGAGGTAGGAAGGTATCAGTGTGGGGTAGGGAGAAATCAGTGTGGGGTTTGGAGGTATCAGTGTGGGGTAGGTTGGTATCAGTGTGGGGTAGGTTGGTAGGTAGGTAGATAGGGAAGTATCACTGTGGGGTAGGGAGGGTAGGGATGTAGGGAGTTATCATTGTAGGGTGGTGAGGTAGGGAGGTATCAGTGTAGTGTGGTGAGGTAGGGAGGTATCATTGTAGGGTGGTGAGTTAGGGAGGTATCAGTGTAGGGTGGTGAGGTAGGGAGTTATCATTGTAGGGTGGTGAGGTAGGGAGGTATCAGTGTAGGTTGGTGAGGTAGGGAGTTATCATTGTAGGGTGGTGAGGTAGGGAGGTATCAGTGTAGGGTGGTGAGGTAGGGAGGTATCATTGTAGGGTGGTGAGGTAGGGAGGTATCAGTGTACAGTGGTGAGGTAGGGAGGTATCAGTGTAGGGTGGTGAGGTAGGGAGGTATCAGTGTAGGGTGGTGAGGTAGGGATGTAGGGAGGTATCAGTATAGGGTGGTGAGGTAGGGAGGTATCAGTGTAGGGTGGTGAGGTAGGGAGGTATCAGTGTAGGGTGGTGAGGTAGGGAGGTATCAGTGTAGGGTGGTGAGGTAGGGAGGTATCAGTGTAGGGTGGTGAGGTAGGGAGGTGTCAGTGTAGGGTGGTGAGGTAGGGAGGTATCAGTGTAGGGTGGTGAGGTAGGGAGGTATCAGTGTAGGGTGGTGAGGTAGGGAGGTATCAGTGTAGGGTGGTGAGGTAGGGAGGTATCAGTGTGGGGTAGGTTGGTATCAGTGTGGGGTAGGTTGGTAGGTAGGTAGATAGGGAAGTATCACTGTGGGGTAGGGAGGGTAGGGATGTAGGGAGTTATCATTGTAGGGTGGTGAGGTAGGGAGGTATCAGTGTAGGGTGGTGAGGTAGGGAGTTATCATTGTAGGGTGGTGAGGTAGGGAGGTATCATTGTAGGGTGGTGAGGTAGGGAGGTATCAGTGTAGGGTGGTGAGGTAGGGAGTTATCATTGTAGGGTGGTGAGGTAGGGAGGTATCAGTGTAGGTTGGTGAGGTAGGGAGGTATCAGTGTAGGGTGGTGAGTTAGGGAGTTATCATTGTAGGGTGGTGAGGTAGGGAGGTATCAGTGTAGGGTGGTGAGGTAGGGAGGTATCATTGTAGGGTGGTGAGGTAGGGAGGTATCAGTGTAGGTTGGTGAGGTAGGGAGTTATCATTGTAGGGTGGTGAGGTAGGGAGGTATCAGTGTAGGGTGGTGAGGTAGGGAGGTATCATTGTAGGGTGGTGAGGTAGGGAGGTATCAGTGTAGGGTGGTGAGGTAGGGAGGTATCAGTGTAGGGTGGTGAGGAAGTGCAGCTCAGTTTCCACCTCATTTTGTGGGCGGTGTGCACATATCCTGTCTTCTGATGAGAGCCTGGTCTGCCTTTGGTGGCCTTTCTCAATAGCAAGGCTATGCTCACTGAGTCTGTACATAGTCAAAGCTGTCCTTAAGTTTGTGTCAGTCACAGTGGTCAGGTATTTAGGGCCAAATAGCATTCTAGTTTGCTCAGATTTTGCCAAAATTATTTCCACTGTGTCAAGTAATTATCTTTGGGGGGCGGCTTTGTTATAGAAGGTTTGGGAATCACTTCCTTTTATAACAAGTGGTTGTGGAATTTAACGGCTCCTTTCTGAAGTTTGATAAATAGCAGGTATCGACCTAATTCTGCTCTGCATTATTTGTTGTTTTACGTTGCATACTGAGGATATTTTTGCAGAATTTTCAATTTGGTGTTTGTCCCATTTTGTGAATTCTTGGTTGGTGAGCGGACCCCAGACCTCACAACCATAAAGGGAAGTGGGTTCTTTAATTGAATCAAGTATTTTTAGCCAGATCCTAATTGGTATGTCAAATTGTTTGTTCCTTTCGATTGTGTCTCAGTTGTTAGCTTGCTTCCTTCACATTTTTCTGGGGAAAACAATTTAAATGTTTTGTCTCAATTAAATCAAATAATCTGTGTGCCATTGTTATTTACAAGGATACACCATATGGAGTAAGGGAAGTGGGAGATCTCTAATCAATGCAAAATGGAATAAAATTAGGGAATTAAGTTAGCTCAATGAGGAATGGGCTACAACGAGCAGCAGCTAGTGTTTCATCTGAATGGAGTTGTTGTTGACAAGGACGTGGACAGCTAGCCTATATGACCTGCTAGTTAACACCTGGCTATCTTAGCTAGTGAACACCTGGTTATCTATGTTAGTTAAGACTTGGCTATCTATGTTAGTTAACACCTGGCTATCTTAGCTAGTTAACACCTGGCTAACTTAGCTAGTTAACACCTGGCTATCTTAGCACGTTAACACCTGGCTATCTTAGCTAGTTAACACCTGGAAATCTTAGCTAGTTTCTTTACGATGATCTGATGTGGTCAGAGCCCCCTGGGAACATGCCTTGGGAACGACCCTTCCAGGTCGGTATTCGGACATGATCACTACAAGTTTAGACTAGACTAACTACAAATCAAAACATTTGACACGACATTAAATGTCAGCTAATTGAGTGAATGACATAACAAGAGAAAAACTGCTGATGCACAACCACGTTTCTAATTACACCTGATGTTGCTAGTTATTATTAGTATTATAATTTTGCACGCCCAATTTTTCAGTTTTTGATTTGTTAAAAATGTTTGAAATATCCAATAAATGTCGTTCCACTTCATGATTGTGTCCCACTTGTTGTTGATTCTTCACAAAAAAATACAGTTTTATATCCTTGTGTTTGAAGCCTGAAATGTGGCAAAAGGTCGCAAAGTTCAAGGGGGCCAAATACTTTCGCAAGGCACTGTATATGTATATATATATATATATATATATATATATATATATATATATATATACATACTCTAATAGACCAGATGTTAAATGGTTAATGAACTGTCAACTGACAGAATCATTTGAAAGAATCCTATTTAGAATCCCATATACTTACCACTTTGGCAATGGTTAGCATAGCAAATAACAATATCTTGCCTTCGTGAGACAATAATTAATTCATACATGTTTCAATTATTTATAAGGTGAATTATAAATGAATAAATGCTGAAGAACGATTACAGAAAGAACATTATGCAACGCAGTAAAAAGGCTTGACAAATGAACTATGATAAAAATGGAGCAATCGCTTGTGTTTATGACGAGTTGTCTATGTCAATTAACATTCTAGAGAGGGGGAGGACGTGAGAGATAGGAGGAGAGTGAGAGATAGGAGGATGTGAGAGATAGGAGGAGAGTGAGGGAGAAGAAGAGGGAAAATGTGCAAGAGACAAAAAGCTGAAAAGTGTGAGACAGAGAGAAAACACAAAACAGTTTGCGAGAGAGAGAGAGAGAGAGTGACTACATCTGTGAGACACAACATCTATGAGGCTCTACATCTATGAGACTCTACATCTATGAGGCTCCACATCTATGAGGCTCCACATCTATGAGACACTACATCTATGAGGCTCCACATCTATGAGGCTCCACATCTATGAGACACTACATCTATGAGGCTCTACATCTATGAGAGAGTACATCTATGAGACACTAGATCTATGAGACACTACATCTATGAGGCTCTACATCTATGAGACACTAGATCTATGAGACACTAGATCTATGAGACACTACATCTATGAGGCTCCACATCTATGAGACTCTACATCTATGAGGCTCTACATCTATGAGACTCTACATCTATGAGGCTCTACATCTATGAGACACTACATCTATGAGGCTCTACATCTATGAGAGAGTACATCTATGAGACACTAGATCTATGAGACACTACATCTATTTGAGAGTACATCTATGAGGCTCTACATCTATGAGACTCTACATCTATGAGGCTCTACATCTATGAGACACTACATCTATGAGGCTCTACATCTATGAGAGAGTACATCTATGAGACACTAGATCTATGAGACACTACATCTATGTGAGAGTACATCTATGAGGCTCTACATCTATGAGGCTCTACATCTATGTGAGAGTACATCTATGAGACTCTACATCTATGAGGCTCCACATCTATGAGACACTACATCTATGAGGCTCTACATCTATGAGGCTCTACATCTATGAGGCTCTACATCTATGAGGCTCCACATCTATGAGACACTAGATCTATGAGGCTCTACATCTATGAGACTCTACATCTATGAGACTCTACATCTATGAGACTCTACATCTATGAGGCTCTGCATCTATGAGACACTACATCTATGAGGCTCTAGATCTATGAGAGAGTACATCTATGATACTCTACATCTATGAGAGAGTACATCTATGAAACTCTAGATCTATGAGGCTCTACATCTATGAGACACTACATCTATGAGACTCTACATCTATGTGAGAGTACATCTATGAGACTCTAGATCTATGAGGCTCTACATCTGTGAGACACAAAATCTATGAGACTCTAGATCTATGAGGCTCTACATCTATGAGGCTCTACATCTATGAGGCTCTACATCTATGAGAGGGTACATCTATGAGACTAGATCTATGAGACACTACATCTATGTGGCTCTACATCTATGAGACACTACATCTGTGAGACACAACATCTATAAGAGAGTACATCTATGAGACACAACATCTATGAGACGCTACATCTATGAGAGACTACATAGATGATAGAGTACATCTATGAGACACTTCAGCTATGAGACAGTACATCCATTTTAATAGGTATAGCAGAGAAAGCCCTATCTCCTCCTCCATCCTCTCTTCCTAGCCCATTCATCTCTCCTCTCTCAGTCCATTCAGCCTCTATCCCACCCATCTCTCTTCTCCCAGTCCATTCAGCCTCTATCCCCGCCATCTCTCCTCTCCCAGTCCATTCAGCCTCTATCCCCGCCATCTCTCCTCTCCCAGTCCATTCAGCCTCTATCCCCTCCATCTCTCCTCTCCCAGTCCATCCAGCCTCTATCCCCTCCATCTCTCCTCTCCCAGTCCATCCAGCCTCTATCCCCTCCATCTCTCCTCTCCCAGTCCATCCAGCCTCTATCCCCTCCATCTCTCCTCTCCTAGTCCATCCAGCCTCTATCCCCTCCATCTCTCCTCTCCCAGTCCATTCAGCCTCTATCCCCTCCATCTCTCCACTCCTAGTCCATTCAGTCTCTATCCCCTCCATCTCTCCACTCCCAGTCCATCCAGCCTCTATCCCTTCCATCTTTCCTCTCCCAGTCCATCCAGCCTCTATCCCCTCCATCTCTCCTCTCCCAGTCCATCCAGCCTCTATCCCCTCCATCTCTCCTCTCCCAGTCCATCCAGCCTCTATCCCCTCCATCTCTCCTCTCCCAGTCCATCCAGCCTCTATCCCCTCCATCTCTCCTCTCCTAGTCCATCCAGCCTCTATCCCCTCCATCTCTCCTCTCCCAGTCCATTCAGCCTCTATCCCCTCCATCTCTCCACTCCTAGTCCATTCAGTCTCTATCCCCTCCATCTCTCCACTCCCAGTCCATCCAGCCTCTATCCCTTCCATCTTTCCTCTCCCAGTCCATCCAGCCTCTATCCCCTCCATCTCTCCTCTCCCAGTCCATCCAGCCTCTATCCCCTCCATCTCTCCTCTCCCAGTCCATCCAGCCTCTATCCCCTCCATCTCTCCTCTCCCAGTCCATCCAGCCTCTATCCCCTCCATCTCTCCTCTCCCAGTCCATCCAGACTCTATCCCCTCCCTCCCTCCTCTCCCAGTCCATCCATCATCTATCTCCTCTTAGGGCTGTTGTGGTATATTGCTGCCACACCTGAATGTAAATAACGATTGTACTGTTAGACAACACATAGCCTACCGTATATTAAACACGGCTGACAACATGAAACAAAAACTGATTTATAGTTGGTCTAGCCTATGAACCAAACGCGGGTAACCACCTTGGAGTGTAGACTGTATTATTATACATACTGGATGGACTAGTTACCTGATGCTAAAACATGTCTGCCCATGAGTCTGGGAGAGAACCCTAGGCGATGTTGATGCTAAAACATGTCTGCCCATGAGTCTGGGAGAGAACCCTAGGCGATGTTGATGCTAAAACATGTCTGCCCATGAGTCTGGGAGAGAACCCTAGGCGATGTTAATGCTAAAACATGTCTGCCCATGAGTCTGGGAGAGAACCCTAGGTGATGTTGATGCTAAAACATGTCTGTCTATGAGTCTGGGAGAGAACCCTAGGCGATGTTGATGCTAAAACATGTCTGTCTATGAGTCTGGGAGAGAACCCTAGGCGATGTTGATGCTAAAACATGTCTGTCCATGAGTCTGGGAGAGAACCCTAGGCGATGTTGATGCTAAAACATGTCTACCCATGATTCTGGGAGAGAACCCTAGGCGATGTTGATGCTAAAACATGTCTGCCCATGAGTCTGGGAGAGAACCCTAGGCGATGTTGATGCTAAAACATGTCTGTCTATGATTCTGGGAGAGAACCCTAGGCGATGTTGATGCTAAAACATGTCTGCCCATGAGTCTGGGAGAGAACCCTAGGCGATGTTGATGGTTCATTGATTGTGCAGGGCGGCTAACAGGTAGCCTACAATTATAGTGAATTTGTATTTGATTTTGAATAGCCTAGTAATAGGGAATTTATTATATTTTCATATTGAATTGGGTGACCCATTACCTTTAGCTACACAGAATATCTCAACACTATGCGTTTCCATCTCATCCTCTCTCTCCTTTATTCATTCCTGTAGTGTGCAGAGGGGTTGTCGACAGTTTAGTGAAGTATGTTTTGTTGCGGAATTCACTTGGTTTCCCAAATGAAGCACTGGGTAGTCTGCAGGAACGTGGTTGGAAAGCCCATGGCTCACAGTGTTTAGTTTGAATGTCACCTGTCGGGCAGCGAGAGCGTGCTCCTCAAAGAGTGGTTGATGTGTGCAGTGAGATAACTGTTTCTGATATTTGTTTTTCAGCTGCTTATATTAAGCACAGCTCCACTATAAAACCCAAGTAGCCTGGTATTGAAAAAGGAACCATTGGGAAAAGCTCTCGGCCTCCCATTCGCCACCATATATATACACATACATATACAGTTACATATTCTTTCCCCCCTTTGCCAATATTCCTGCCCATTTGATAATGGACCTTATGGATGGATGGATCTAAATCAAAACAAATTTAACATATGAGTAAAGACACGATTACATTGAGAATAGTCTGATGGTTGAAATATGATCACTTGATGAGAGAACAGTATTTCAACTTGAGCAAAGGAACAGAGAGCTGCAACTTTATTTGTATTTTATTTTATTTTTTGGGGGGTCATTGTCCTGTTGAAAGATAAACGATAGTTCCACTAAGCACACACCAGATGGGATGTTGCATCACTGCTTAATGCTGTGGTAGCCATGCTGGTTAAGTGTGCCTTGAATTCTAAATAAATCACTGACAGAGTCACCAGCAAAGCACCCCCCACACCATCACACCTCCTCCGCCATGCTTCATGGTGGGAACCACACATGCGTAGATCATCTGTTCACCTACTGTCTCTGCGTCTCACAAAGACACGGAGGGTTAGAACCAAAAATCTCAAATTCAGACTTATCAGACCAAATGACAGATTTCCACCAGATGAATGTCCGTTGCTCGTGTTTCTTGGTCCAAGCAAGTCTCTTCTTCTTACTGCTGTCCTGTAGAAGTGGTTTCTTTGCAGTAATTCAACCATGAAGGTCTGATTCACACAGTCTCCTCTGAACAGATGATGTTGAGATGTGTCTGGTACTTGAACTCTGTGAAGCATTTATTTGGGCTGCAATTCCTGAGGCTGGTATCTCCAATGAACTCATCCTCTGCATCATAGGTAACTCTGGGTCTTCCTTTCCTATGACGGTTTCATCATAGCGCTTGCGACTGCACTTGAAGAAACTTTCAAAGTTCTTGAAATGTTCAGGATTGACTGACCTTCAAGTCTTAAAGTAATGATGGACTGTCGTTTCTCTTTGCTTATTAGAGCTGTTCTTGCCATAATATGGACTTGGTCTTTTACCAAATAGAGCTATCTTCTGTATACCCCCCTACCTTGTCACAACAAAACTGATTGGCTCAAATGCACTAAGAAGGAAAGAAATTCCACAAAGAACTTTTAACAAGGCACACCTGTTAATTTAAATGCATTCTAGGTGACTACCTCATGAAGCTGGTTGAGAGAATGCCAAGAGTATGCAAAGCTGTCATAGAGGCAAAGGGTGTCTACTTTGAAGAATCTCAAATATAAAATATATTTTGATTTGTTAAACACTTTTTTGATTACTATGTGATTACATATGTGTTCTTTTGTAGTTGTGATGTCTTCACTGTTATTCTACAATGTAGAAAATAGTAAAAATAAAGTCCTTGAAGGATAAGAGCATCTGCTAAATGACGTAAATGTAAATGTAAATGAGTATGTGTGTCCAAACTTTTGACTGGTCACACAAGGAGCACCATGTTTCTCCGAACTGAGTCGATCCTTTAGCACCTCTTTGTTTTCAGTCGAACGCATGTTGTATACACACCCAAACAAACAAACACCTACACATACCTATACACCTACACACCTAACCCAGAGTACACTAGCCTCCAGGCACAGTGCATTACCCAGGTTCACTCGCAAGAAAGAGAGAGGGAAAAAGAGAGAACAGAGAAGGTATCAGATTACGTGGTCCCAGGTATCAGGCTCTGTGGTCCCAGGTTACCTCTCTCTCGGGCTCTGTGGTCCCAGGTTACCTCTCTCTCAGGCTCTGTGGTCCCAGGTTTTCTCTCTCTCAGGTTCTGTGGTCCCAGGTTACCTCTCTCTCAGGCTCCGTGGTCAAAGGTTACCTCTCTCTCAGGCTCCGTGGTCAAAGGTTACCTCTCTCTCGGGCTCCGTGGTCAAAGGTTACCTCTCTCTCAGGCTCTGTGGTCCCAGGTTACCTCTCTCTCTGGCTCTGTGGTCCCAGGTTTTTCTCTCTCAGGCTCTGTGGTCCCAGGTTTTTCTCTCTCAGGCTCTGTGGTCCCAGGTTACCCTCTCTCAGGCTCCGTGGTCAAAGGTTACCTCTCTCTCAGGCTCCGTGGTCAAAGGTTACCTCTCTCTCGGGCTCTGTGGTCCCAGGTTACCTCTCTCTCAGGCTCCGTGGTCAAAGGTTACCTCTCTCTCAGGCTCCGTGGTCAAAGGTTACCTCTCTCTCAGGCTCCGTGGTCAAAGGTTACCTCTCTCTCGGGCTCTGTGGTCCCAGGTTACCTCTCTCTCAGGCTCCGTGGTCAAAGGTTACCTCTCTCTCAGGCTCCGTGGTCAAAGGTTACCTCTCTCTCAGGCTCCGTGGTCAAATGTTACCTCTCTCTCAGGCTCCGTGGTCAAAGGTTACCTCTCTCTCGGGCTCTGTGGTCCCAGGTTACCTCTCTCTCAGGCTCCGTGGTCAAAGGTTACCTCTCTCTCAGGCTCCGTGGTCAAAGGTTACCTCTCTCTCGGGCTCTGTGGTCCCAGGTTACCTCTCTCTCAGGCTCCGTGGTCAAAGGTTACATCTCTCTCAGGCTCTGTGTTCCCAGGTTACCTCTCTCTCAGGCTCTGTGGTCCCAGGTTACCTCTCTCTCAGGCTCTGTGGTCCCAGGTTACCTCTCTCTCTGGCTCTGTGGTCCCAGGTTTTCTCTCTCTCAGGCTCTGTGGTCCCAGGTTTTCTCTCTCTCAGGCTCTGTGGTCCCAGGTTACCTCTCTCTCAGGCTCCGTGGTCAAAGGTTACCTCTCTCTCAGGCTCCGTGGTCAAAGGTTACCTCTCTCTCAGGCTCCGTGGTCAAAGGTTACCTCTCTCTCGGGCTCTGTGGTCCCAGGTTACCTCTCTCTCAGGCTCCGTGGTCAAAGGTTACCTCTCTCTCAGGCTCCGTGGTCAAAGGTTACCTCTATCTCAGGCTCCGTGGTCAAAGGTTACCTCTCTCTCGGGCTCTGTGGTCCCAGGTTACCTCTCTCTCAGGCTCCGTGGTCAAAGGTTACCTCTCTCTCAGGCTCCGTGGTCAAAGGTTACCTCTCTCTCAGGCTCCGTGGTCAAATGTTACCTCTCTCTCAGGCTCCGTGGTCAAAGGTTACCTCTCTCTCGGGCTCTGTGGTCCCAGGTTACCTCTCTCTCAGGCTCCGTGGTCAAAGGTTACCTCTCTCTCAGGCTCTGTGTTCCCAGGTTACCTCTCTCTCAGGCTCTGTGGTCCCAGGTTACCTCTCTCTCGGGCTCTGTGGTCCCAGGTTACCTCTCTCTCAGGCTCTGTGGTCCCAGGTTTTCTCTCTCTCAGGTTCTGTGGTCCCAGGTTACCTCTCTCTCAGGCTCCGTGGTCAAAGGTTACCTCTCTCTCAGGCTCCGTGGTCAAAGGTTATCTCTCTCTCGGGCTCCGTGGTCAAAGGTTACCTCTCTCTCAGGCTCTGTGGTCCCAGGTTACCTCTCTCTCTGGCTCTGTGGTCCCAGGTTTTCTCTCTCTCAGGCTCTGTGGTCCCAGGTTTTCTCTCTCTCAGGCTCTGTGGTCCCAGGTTACCTCTCTCTCAGGCTCCGTGGTCAAAGGTTACCTCTCTCTCAGGCTCCGTGGTCAAAGGTTACCTCTCTCTCAGGCTCCGTGGTCAAAGGTTACCTCTCTCTCAGGCTCCGTGGTCAAAGGTTACTCTCTCTCGGGCTCTGTGGTCCCAGGTTACCTCTCTCTCAGGCTCCGTGGTCAAAGGTTACCTCTCTCTCAGGCTCCGTGGTCAAAGGTTACCTCTCTCTCAGGCTCCGTGGTCAAAGGTTACCTCTCTCTCAGGCTCCGTGGTCAAAGGTTACCTCTCTCTCGGGCTCTGTGGTCCCAGGTTACCTCTCTCTCAGGCTCCGTGGTCAAAGGTTACCTCTCTCTCAGGCTCCGTGGTCAAAGGTTACCTCTCTCTCGGGCTCTGTGGTCCCAGGTTACCTCTCTCTCAGGCTCCGTGGTCAAAGGTTACCTCTCTCTCAGGCTCCGTGGTCAAAGGTTACCTCTCTCTCGGGCTCTGTGGTCCCAGGTTACCTCTCTCTCAGGCTCCGTGGTCAAAGGTTACATCTCTCTCAGGCTCTGTGTTCCCAGGTTACCTCTCTCTCAGGCTCTGTGGTCCCAGGTTACCTCTCTCTCAGACTCCGTGGTCAAAGGTTACCTCTCTCTCAGGCTCTGTGGTCCCAGGTTACCTCTCTCTCGGGCTCTGTGGTCCCAGGTTACCTCTCTCTCAGGCTCCGTGGTCAAAGGTTACCTCTCTCTCGGGCTCTGAGGTCCCAGATTACCTCTCTCTTGGGCTCTGTGGTCCCAGGTTACCTCTCTCTCAGTCTCCGTGGTCAAAGGTTACCTCTCTCTCAGGCTCCGTGGTCCCAGGGTACCTCTCTCTCAGGCTCTGAGGTCCCAGGTAACCTCTCTCTCAGGCTCCGTGGTCAAAGGTTACCTCTCTCTCAGGCTCCGTGGTCAAAGGTTACCTCTCTCTCAGGCTCCGTGGTCCCAGGGTACCTCTCTCTCAGGCTCTGAGGTCCCAGGTAACCTCTCTCTCAGGCTCTGTGGTCCCAGGATACCTCTCTCTCAGGTTCTGTGGCTGAAGTCGCTCTCATTCGTTTTCTGTTTTAGTGAAAGTTAAAATAGCATTATAATGGAGTTAGGGAGCAGTGGAAGGATTGAAACGATAGATAGCACACCACGACACTCTGACCTCAATAGGTACCACACTGCCACTCTGATACTGTCATACCTCAATAGATATCACACTACCACTCTGATACTCAATAGGTATCACACTACCACTCTAAACTCAATAGGTATCACACTACCACTCTAAACTCATTAGATATCACACTACCACTCTGATACTGTCATACCCCAATAGAAATCACACTACCACTCTGATACTGTCATACCCCAATAGGTATCACACTACCACTCTGATACTCAATAGGTATCACACTACCACTCTGATACTGTCATACCTCAATAGATATCACACTACCACTCTGATACTGTCATACCCCAATAGGTATCACACTACCACTCTGATACTCAATAGGTATCACACTACCACTCTGATACTGTCATACCTCAATAGATATCACACTACCACTCTGATACTGTCATACCCCAATAGGTATCACACTACCACTCTGATACTGTCATACCTCAATAGATATCACACTACCACTCTGATACTGTCATACCCCAATAGGTATCACACTACCACTCTAAACTCGTTAGATATCACACTACCACTCTGATACTGTCATACGTCAATAGATATCACACTACCACTCTGATACTGTCATACGTCAATAGATATCACACTACCACTCTGATACTCAATAGGTATCACACTACCACTCTGATACTGTCATACCCCAATAGGAATCACACTACCACTCTGATACTGTCATACCTCAATAGATATCACACTACCACTCTGATACTGTCATACCCCAATAGATATCACACTACCACTCTGATACTCAATAGGTATCACACTACCACTCTGATACTGTCATACCCCAATAGATATCACACTACCACTCTGATACTGTCATACCTCAATAGATATCACACTACCACTCTAATACTGTCATACCTCAATAGATATCACACTACCACTCTGATACTGTCATACCCCAATATATATCACACTACCACTCTAATACTGTCATACCTCAATAGATATCACACTACCACTCTGATACTGTCATACCCCAATATATATCACACTACCACTCTGATACTGTCATACCCCAATAGGTATCACACTACCACTCTGATACTCAATAGGAATCACACTACCACTCTGATACTCTCATACCTCAATATGTATCACACTACCACTCTAAACTCAATAGGTATCACACTACCACTCTGATACTGTCATACCCCAATAGATATCACACTACCACTCTGATACTGTCATACCCCAATAGATATCACACTACCACTCTAAACTCGTTAGATATCACACTACCACTCTGATACTGTCATACCCCAATAGATATCACACTACCACTCTGATACTGTCATACCCCAATAGATATCACACTACCACTCTGATACTGTCATACCCCAATAGATATCACACTACCACTCTGATACTGTCATACCTCAATAGATATCACACTACCACTTTGATACTGTCATAGCTCAATAGCAACCAGACTCATAATGGTCTAAGTAGCCTCGACGTTCTCCTGGCTAGACATGGTGTGTGTGTGTGTTTCTCTGCGTGTGTGTGTGTGTGTTTCCCTCTCTCTGTGTGTGTGCGTGCCTCTCTTTCTCTGTGTGTGTGTGTGTATGTGTGTGTGTATGTATGTGTGTGTGTGTGTGTGTTTCTGTGTGTGTGTGTGTGTGTGTGTGTGTGTGTGTGTATGTATGTGTGTGTGTGTGTGTGTGTTTCTGTGTGTGTGCGTGTGTGTGTGTGTGTGCTCTCCACCGGGAGAGAACAGTGAGGTTTGTAGTTGGTAGCTGCTGGGTTTTGCATGTCAAACAGCCTCCTATGTCTCCAGCGTCTGTGCTTAGCCTTCTGTGAAGACAGGGGTTTTGTGGGAGGCACAATGTTGCGTATTACTGCCCTCTCTATACACTTATTTAACCTTTATTTAACTAGGCAATTCAGTGAAGAACAAATTCATATTTACATTGACAGCCTACCCAAGCCAAACCCTAACCTGTACAACGCTGTGCCAATTGTTTGTCGCCCCATGGGGGTTCCATCCCGAATTTCACCCCATTCCCTATTTAGCTCATTACTTTATACCAGGGCCCATAGGGGTAGTGCACTACTTTAGACCAGGGCCCATAGGGGTAGTGCACTACTTTAGACCAGGGCCCATAGGGGTAGTGCACTACTTTAGACCAGGGCCCATAGGGGTAGTGCACTACTTTAGACCAGGGCCCATAGGGGTAGAGCACTACTTTAGACCAGGGCCCATAGGGGTAGTGCACTACTTTAGACCAGGGCCCATAGGGGTAGAGCACTACTTTATACCAGGGCCCATAGGGGTAGAGCACTACTTTAGACCAGGGCCCATAGGGGTAGAGCACTACTTTAGACCAGGGCCCATAGGGGTAGAGCACTACTTTAGACCAGGGCCCATAGGGGTAGAGCACTACTTTAGACCAGGGCCCATAGGGGTAGAGCACTACTTTAGACCAGGGCCCATAGGGGTAGTGCACTACTTTAGACGAGGGCCCATAGGGGTAGTGCACTACTTTAGACCAGGGCCCATAGGGGTAGAGCACTACTTTAGACCAGGGCCCATAGGGGTAGAGCACTACTTTAGACCAGGGCCCATAGGGGTAGAGCACTACTTTAGACCAGGGCCCATAGGGGTAGAGCACTACTTTAGACCAGGGCCCATAGGGGTAGTGCACTACTTTAGACGAGGGCCCATAGGGGTAGTGCACTACTTTAGACCAGGGCCCATAGGGGTAGTGCACTACTTTAGACCAGGGCCCATAGGGGTAGTGCACTACTTTAGACCAGGACCAATAGGGTAGAGCACTGCTTTAGACCTGGGCCAATAGGGTAGTGCACTACTTTAGACCAGGGCCAACAGGGTAGTGCACTACTTTAGACCAGGGCCAACAGGGTAGTGTCCTACTTTAGACCTGGGCCAATAGGGTAGTGGACTACTTTAGACCAGGGCCAATAGGGTAGTGGACTACTTTAGACCAGGGCCAATAGGGTAGTGGACTACTTTAGACCAGGGCCAATAGGGTAGTGGACTACTTTAGACCAGGGCCAATAGGGTAGTGGACTACTTTAGACCAGGGCCAATAGGGTAGTGGACTACTTTAGACCAGGGCCAATAGGGTAGTGGACTACTTTAGACACCGTTGTCACACGTTTCTCCTCCTCTCATTTTAACTCATATTTGATTAGTTGTCTCTGTTACAACCTTGTCTCCTCAATCATACATCTGTTTGACATTCCTCTTTACTTTGTCACTTAACACTTAAAGGTCTCATAAATATGTTTTTATCTCAGTTTCAAAGTACTTTACTTTGAATGTTTTCAAATAAAATAAGAAAAAACAAAAGCTTCTAAACCATTTTCTCAAGCAGGAATTTAGCTTCAACTGTCTGGTTATGGTCTGAGAGAACTGGCAAAGAGGTTTCTAACTCTCTTCTTTTATTGTCTCGTTAGCTAACGTTACGCGACGTGTGTGATCTTACACGTTGTTTACCTTTCTAGGTTCATTGTTTACCTTGCTAGGTTCATTGTTTACCTTGCTAGGTTCATTGTTTACCTTGCTAGGTTCATTCACCCCCAAAGCCTATTCCTCCTTTGGCCACCTTTCCTTCCAGTTCTCTGCTGCCACTGACTTGAACGACTTGCAAAAATTACTAAAGCTGGAGACTCATATCTCCCTCACTAGCTTTAAATACCTGCTGTCAGAGCAGCTCACAGATCACTGCACCTGTACACAGCCAATCTGTAAATAGCCCATCCAACTACATCATCCCCATACTGTTATTTTTTTGTTGTTGCTCCTTTGCACCCCAATATCTCTACTTGCACATTTGCACATACAATTGTTCGCAATTGTAAATGAGAACTTGTTCTCCACTTGCCTACCTGGGTAAATAAAGGTGAAATTAAAATTAAAATCATTCATCTTCTGCACATCTGTCACTCCCGTGTTTAATTGCTAAATTGTAATTTTTTCACCACTACGGCCTATTTATTGCCTTACCTCCCTTATCTTACCTCTTTTACACACACTGTATATAGATTGTCTACTGTATTATTGACTGTACGCTTGTTTATTCCATGTGTAACTCTGTGTTGTTGTTTGTGTCACACTGCTTTGCTTTATCTTGTCCAGGTTGCAGTTGTAAATGAGAACTTGTTCTCAACTGGCCTACCTGGTTAAATAAAGGTGAAATAAAAAAAATAAAAAAAATATTTAGCTAGCTAGCTACATGTAGCTAAACCCGTTGAATATGGCCGGTGTCAGTAAACGTCGGCAAAAATGCAGAATGAAATTGTTGCCAGCAGAGCTGGTTAGGCTGCTTTCATGTTATCCAGAGGTAAAGAAATCATCGTCCAGAGTGTCAGGTGTCTCTCTAAACGCTCCAAGAGCAAAGCAAGATGGGTGGGGCTAAAGCTTAAGAGGGTGTGAACGATGCTGTCACACCCTGACCATAGTTTGCTTTGTGTGTTTATATGTTTTGTTTGGTCAGGGTGTGATCTGAGTGGGCATTCTATGTTGTGTGTCTAGTTTGTCTGTTTCTGTGTTTGGCCTGCTATGGTTCTCAATCAGAGGCAGGTGTTAGTCATTGTCTCTGATTGGGAACCGTATTTAGGTAGCCTGTTTGGTGTTGGGTTTTGTGGGTGATTGTCCTTTTGCCCTTTTGCTGTCATGTGTTACCTAGCACCAGTGTTCGGCTGTTTCGGTTTTCGTTTATTGTTTTTGTATTGGATTCGTGTTCACGTTGTTTTCATTAAACATGGATCGCAATGCGCCACGCCGCATTTTGGTCTGACTCTCTTTTGCCTATAGAAAACCGTGACAGATGCTGAATGGATTTAGTTAAAGGCGAGCTCTTCACTAGATACCAAAACATTCAAAGGCCATTTTCTCAAAAGTGAGTTTACAAGTTAATCAACTTTCAAAGCAGAATTACTTTCCTCAAAAATTCGGTTCATGATATATCATTTTGTAGCTCTGAGCCTCTACTGTTATCCATTGTAAAAAAAATATATATAAAAAAATAAAATGTAGCAAATTTTGTCACAAATTATCTAAATGTAGCTGTCCATCACAGTCCAATTTCCATTTTTTCCATTTTTTAAAATAAATTTTTCAAAGTCATTAAATTCTCTCATGATTTCACCGGAAAGCAACCGAAAGGTGATGCTGCAGTGGCCAAAGGCATGTGGATCTATGCCAGGTTTTGATGTTTGCAGTGTGTTTACGGAAGTCGTCTTGTGTCCCAACTCAATGAGTCATAGCTGTAGATTCAACCACACCATTTGGTTGATTGACCATAGATTGTTGGTTGCATTATGAATCATTTATATTTATTTATCCTTTATTTACCTCGGCAAGTCAGTTAATTAAAGAACAAACTCTTATTTACAATGACAGCTTAGGAACAGTGGGTTAACTGCCTGTTGAGGGGCAGTACGACATATTTGTACCTTGTCAGCTCAGGGATTTGAACTTTCGGTTACTAGTCCAACACTCTAACCCCTAGGCTACCCTAGTGTTAGTGTCTGTAGATTTCTGCATTCTTGTGTGTCAGTGTGTACGTGGAAGTGTCTATGGATGAGCGCATGTGCCTGCGCCTCATAATCTAGTCCCTGTTGGGTTTCATTTCACTCGCCTCTTCATCTGTGAAGTTCTTCTGCGTTCTCCTTCATCTGCTCCCTCTGCACAGTCACAGTGCATACCGACGTTTCCTTCCAGTCCCCTGACGTCTCCCCCATGACATAAATCAACAAGGCAACAAGTGACGCTCCACTAGGGTGCCACTTGGAACTTACCCTGTGTATATGTACAGTGAGAGAGAGAGAGAGACACAGACACATAAGAGAAGAGACCCTCACCGACACACGAGAGATAGAGACCCTCACCAAAACATAAGAGAGTGAGAGAGAGAGACCCTTACCAACACATAAGAGAGAGAGAGACCCTCACCGAAACGTAAGAGAGAGGGAGAGACCCTCACCGACACATGAGAGAGAGAGACCCTCACCGACACATGAGAGAGAGAGACCCTCACCGACACATGAGAGAGAGACCCTCACCGACACATGAGAGAGAGAGAGAGACCCTCACCGAAACATGAGAGAGAGAGACCCTCACCGACACATGAGAGAGAGAGACCATCACCGACACATGAGAGAGAGACCCTCACCGACACATGAGAGAGAGAGACCCTCACCGACACATGAGAGAGAGAGACCATCCCCGACACATGAGAGAGAGACCCTCACCGACACATGAGAGAGAGAGACCCTCACCGACACATGAGAGAGAGAGACCATCACCGACACATGAGAGAGAGACCCTCACCGACACATGAGAGAGAGAGACCCTCACCGACACATGAGAGAGAGAGACCATCACCGACACATGAGAGAGAGACCCTCACCGACACATGAGAGAGAGAGACCCTCACCAAAACATAAGAGAGTGAGAGAGAGAGACCCTTACCGACACATAAGAGAGAGAGAGACCCTCACCGACACATGAGAGAGAGAGACCATCACCGACACATAAGAGAGAGACCCTCACCGACACATAAGAGAGAGACCCTCACTGACACATGAGAGAGAGAGAGACCCTCACCGACACATAAGAGAGGGAGACCCTCACCGACACGAGAGAGAGAGAGACCATCACTGACACATGAGAGAGAGAGAGACCCTCACCGACACATGAGAGAGAGAGACCCTCACCGACACATGAGAGAGAGAGACCCTCATCGACACATGAGAGAGAGAGAGACCCTCACCGACACATGAGAGAGAGAGAGACCCTCATCGACACATGAGAGAGAGAGAGACCCTCACCGACACATGAGAGAGAGAGAGACCCTCACCGACACATGAGAGAGAGAGAGACCATCACCGACACATAAGAGAGAGACCCTCACTGACACATGAGAGAGAGAGAGACCCTCACTGACACATGAGAGAGAGAGAGACCCTCACCGACACATGAGAGAGAGAGACCCTCACCGACACATGAGAGAGAGAGACCCTCACCGACACATGAGAGAGAGAGAGACCCTCACCGACACATGAGAGAGAGAGAGACCCTCATCGACACATGAGAGAGAGAGAGACCCTCACCGACACATGAGAGAGAGAGAGACCCTCACCGACACATGAGAGAGAGACCCTCACCGACACATGAGAGAGAGAGAGACCCTCACCGACACATGAGAGAGAGAGAGACCCTCACCGACACATGAGAGAGAGAGAGACCATCACCGACACATAAGAGAGAGACCCTCACCGACACATGAGAGAGAGAGAGACCCTCACTGACACATGAGAGAGAGAGAGACCCTCACCGACACATGAGAGAGAGAGACCCTCATCGACACATGAGAGAGAGAGACCCTCACCGACACATGAGAGAGAGAGAGACCCTCACCGACACATGAGAGAGAGAGAGACCCTCATCGACACATGAGAGAGAGAGAGACCCTCACCGACACATGAGAGAGAGAGACCCTCATCGACACATGAGAGAGAGAGAGACCCTCACCGACACATGAGAGAGAGAGAGTCCCTCACCGACACATGAGAGAGAGAGAGACCATCACCGACACATAAGAGAGAGACCCTCACTGACACATGAGAGAGAGAGACCCTCACTGACACATGAGAGAGAGAGACCCTCACCGACACATGAGAGAGAGACCCTCACCGACACATGAGAGAGAGAGACCCTCACCGACACATGAGAGAGAGAGACCCTCACCGACACATGAGAGAGAGAGACCCTCATCGACACATGAGAGAGAGAGAGACCCTCACCGACACATGAGAGAGAGAGAGACCCTCACCGACACATGAGAGAGAGAGAGACCATCACCGACACATAAGAGAGAGACCCTCACTGACACATGAGAGAGAGAGAGACCATCACCGACACATAAGAGAGAGACCCTCACCGACACATAAGAGAGAGACCCTCACCGACACATGAGAGAGAGAGAGACCCTCACCGACACATGAGAGAGAGAGAGACCATCACCGACACATGAGAGAGAGAGAGACCCTCACCGAAACGTAAGAGAGAGGGAGAGACCCTCACTGACACATAAGAGAGAGAGAGACCCTCACCGACACATGAGAGAGAGAGAGACCCTCACCGACACATGAGAGAGAGAGAGACCCTCACCGACACATGAGAGAGAGAGAGACCCTCACCGACACATGAGAGAGAGAGAGACCATCACCGACACATAAGAGAGAGACCCTCACCGACACATAAGAGAGAGACCCTCACTGACACGAGAGAGAGAGAGACCCTCACCGACACATAAGAGAGGGAGAGAGAGACCATCACTGACACATGAGAGAGAGAGAGACCATCACCGACACATGAGAGAGAGAGAGACCATCACCGACACATGAGAGAGAGAGAGACCATCATCGACACATGAGAGAGAGAGAGACCCTCACCGACACATGAGAGAGACCCTAACCGACACATGAGAGAGAGAGAGACCATCACCGAAACACATGAGAGAGAGACCCTCACCGACACATAAGAGAGGGAGACCCTCACCGACACGAGAGAGAAAGAGAGACCATCACCGACACATGAGAGAGAGAGAGAGACCATCACCGACACATAAGAGAGAGAGAGACCCTCACCGACACATACTACTACTACTGCTACTAATAATAATAATAATAATGATACTACTACTACTACTGATACTACTACTACTACTACTACTGCTACTACAGTTGCTACTACTACTGCTACTACTACTACTACTACTACTGCTACTACAGTTGCTACTACTACTGCTACTACTACTACTACTACTACTGCTACTACAGTTGCTACTACTACTACTACTACTACTGATACTACTACTACTACTACTACTGCTACTACTACTACTACTACTACTACTGCTACTACAGTTGCTACTACTACTGCTACTACTACTACTACTACTACTACTACTGCTACTACAGTTGCTACTACTACTGCTACTACTACTACTACTACTACTGCTACTACAGTTGCTACTACTACTGCTACTACTACTACTACTACTACTACTGCTACTACTACTACTAATAATAATAATAATGATACTACTACTACTGCTACTACTACTACTACTACTACTACTACTGCTACTACAGTTGCTACTACTACTGATACTACTACTACAACTACTACTGCTACTATTGCTACTGCTACTGCTACTACTACTACTACTACTACTGTTACTGCTGCTACTACAACAACTACTACTACTACTACTGCTACTACTACTACTAATAATAATAATAATGATACTACTACTACTACTGCTACTACTACCACCGCTACCACTGCTACACAGTTGCTACTACTACTACTACCACTGCTACTACAGTTGCTACTACCACTGCTACTACTACTACTGCTACTACTGCTACCACAGTTGCAACCACTACTGCTGCTGCTACTACTACTACTACTACTGCTACTACTACTGCTAATAATAATAATAATAATGATGCTACTACTACTACTGCTACTACTACTACTACTACTACTACTGCTACTACAGTTGCTACTACTACTGATACTACTACTACATCTACTACTGCTACTATTGCTACTGCTACTGCTACTACTACTACTACTACTACTGTTACTGCTGCTACTACAACAACTACTACTACTACTACTGCTACTACTACTACTACTACTGCTACTACTACTAATAATAATAATAATAATGATACTACTACTACTACTGCTACTACTACTATTGCTACTACTACTACTACTAATAATAATGATACTACTACTACTACTGCTACTACTACTACTGCTACTACTACTACTAATAATAATAATAATAATGATACTACTACTACTACTGATACTACTACTACTACTACTACTGCTACTACTACTAATAATAATTATACTACTACTACTACTACTACTGATACTACTACTACTACTACTACAACTGCTACTACTACTACTACTACTGCTACTACTACTACTACTACTAATAATAATAATTATACTACTACTACTACTACTGATACTACTACTACTGCTACTACTACTAATAATAATAATAATGCTGCTACTACTGCTACTGCTGCTGCTGCCGAAACTACTACTACTGCTGCTGCTGCTGCTGCTACTACTGCTACTACTACTACTAATAATAATAATTATACTACTACTACTACTACTACTGATACTACTACTACTGCTACTACTACTACTACTACTACTAATAATTATACTGCTACTACTACTGCTACTACTGCTACTAATAATAATAATTATACTACTGCTGCTGCTGCTGCTGCTGCTGATACTGCTGCTGCTGCTACTACTACCACTACTACTGCTACTACTACTAATAATAATAATAATTATACTACTACTACTACTACTACTACTACTGATACTACTACTACTGCTACTACTACTACTACTACTACTACTGCTACTACTACTAATAATAATAATAATTATACTACTACTACTACTACTACTACTGATACTACTACTACTGATACTACTACTACTACTACTACTGATACTACTACTACTACTGATACTACTACTACTACTACTACTACTACTGCTACTACTACTGCTACTACTGCTACTATTGCTACTGCTACTGCTACTACTACTACTACTGTTACCGCTGCTACTACAACAACTACTACTACTACTGCTACTACTACTACAACTACTACTACTGCTACTACTACAACTACTACTGCTACTATTGCTACTGCTACTGCTACTACTACTACTACTACTGTTACTGCTGCTACTACAACAACTACTATTACTAATGCTGCTACTACAACTACTACTTCTACTACAACAACTACTACTGCTACTACTACTACAACTACTACTACTGCTACTACTACTACAACAACTACTACTGCTACTACTACTACAACTACTACTACTGCTACTACTACTACAACTACTACTACTGCTACTACTACTACAACTACTACTACTGCTACTACAACTACTACTACTGCTACTACTACAACTACTATTACTACTGCTACTACTACTACTACTACAACTACTACTACTGCTACTACTACTACAACTACTACTACTGCTACTACAACTACTACTACTGCTACTACTACAACTACTATTACTACTGCTACTACTACTACTACTACAACTACTATTACTACTGCTACTGATACTAGTAATAATAATAATGATACTACTACTAATACTGCTACTGCTACTACTACTGGTACTACTAAGCCATATAGATAGTTAGGAGTGATGGGGGAGAAAACATTGATAAAGTTACGTATCGGGATATTCATTTGGATGATAGATCACAATATGTATTTTTGTACGATATCACAATATTTTTGGGGGTTCTAATCGTCTGTACCTGCGCCAAAACTCTGGTATTTCTCTTTTTATAACCTGTTCTCCATCTTGTTTTTAAACGGTGAGCTAATATCTATTCAGCATCTTTATTTCCATGACTAATCTGTCAGGACCCGGTTACGAACCCAGGTCTCCGGAGTGAGAAACAGTCACTTAACCAACTGAGCCACGAATAGTCAGCAGAACCAAGAAGATGAGGCAGACACAGCAGTACTTGAGACGGTGTATTTAATAAAGTAAAAAGTGAAGTCCTTCAGGAAAACATGTAACTCCACAACCTCAAAAGGAATTCCACAAGAACAAGGTAATCCACAAGGTAATCCTCCAAGACAAAAAGGTAAATTCACAAGGTGGTAGGTAAAGCATAAAAAGCCTCAAAAGATACTCAAAAATAAATAAACAAGAACAAAAAACAGAATTCCACAAGAGCATCCACCGGGATCAACAAGAGTACACAGAATACTAGGGCTGGGTGCTAACATACAAACACAGAGCAAAGAACTGAGGGAAACTAAGGGTTTAAATACAATCAGGGGAAATGAGGCACAGGTGCAAATAATAATGGGGATCAAGGGAAAGCAAAAGGTCAAAAAGCACAATGGGGGCATCTAGTGACCAAAAACCGGAACAACCCTGGCCAAATCCTGACATAATCAAAACTCTTTTCCTTTGTCCCTCTGCAGCAGAGTGTTTGGAACATCGAATTTCTAATCGCAATACATATTTTATCGGCACCTAAGTATTGTAATGATTTTGTATCGTGAGGCTCCTGGCAATTCCCAGCCCTACTTGTTAGAGCTGTGGTTAGCATAAAATATTCTCTTCATGTTTCTAATTTAATTAATTTCCTTCCTACCTACTTAAAAATTGAAGTCTCCCTCTCTACTGTTGATAAACTTCAGTCACATTTCACACAACAAAATGACGAACACCTTGCTGTTATTCTCTTTCACATTATAATTACCGGATAGTTTATGTTGATAAAATACTTGTTCTAATCAGAACATTCCGAGAATGATGATTGTCCTTTTTAAACATTTATTTTAAATGTATTTTCTCTGGGAAATGCGTTAGCTGTCTTGATCTTGGATGAGGAAGCAGAATGGTGTCTTTTGTTTGGGCAGATTGTAGACAGAAACCGGTACCGGACAGCCGTTAAATGGTTCTGACACATAATTATCGTCCTCCGTCAGCCTAATGAACACTGTGTCGGCTTCCACTCACTGTGCCTTAAGTACACACACATGCACGCACACACCACTCACTTTGCACACAGACACACACATATACACACACACACACACACAAACACATTTCTTACAAACCCACACATTTGTAAAAAAATAAATAATAATAAGCACTCTGGACAGTTTGTGATGGGATTTGAAGGACCCAACTCCCCAGAGTAAAGACATCTGTTTCTCTTCTGAATATAGAGTGTGATGGCATCATCATTAACATTCAATTGATAAATCAGGTGTTAATCGCTGTTGGTCCCTTGGATCATTATTTAAGACTGACGGCCAATTCAGAAGAGTGGAGGATGTTATAAATCAAATCAAATCAAAATCAAATTTATTTATATAGCCCTTCGTACATCAGCTGATATCTCAAAGTGCTGTACAGAAACCCAGCCTAAAACACCAAACAGCAAGCAATGCAGGTGTAGGAGCACGGTGGTTAGGAAAAACTCCCTAGAAGGGCCAAAACCTAGGAAGAAACCTAGAGAGGAACCAGGCTATGTGGGGTGGCCAGTCCTCTTCTGGCTGTGCCGGGTAGAGATTATAACAGAACATGGCCAAGATGTTCAAATGTTCATAAATGACCAGCATGGTCGAATAATAATAAGGCAGAACAGTTGAAACTGGAGCAGCAGCACGGCCAGGTGGACTGGGGACAACAAGGAGTCATCATGTCAGGTAGTCCTGGGGCATGGTCCTAGGGCTCAGGTCCTCCGAGAGAGAGAAGGAGAGAATTAGAGAACGCACACTTAGATTCACACAGGACACCGAATTGGACAAAGCACAGCCCCAACAAAGGAAAGATTAGTATGTATTGATAGAGCACATCGTTGATCTGTAGAATACATACAATTCAATAGTATGTAGATTGAATGTATATTTTATAGTATATAGAGTATATATATTATATAGTATATCTGTAGAATATATAGAACAGTATGTATTGATAGAGCACGTAGTATATCTGTAGAATACATAGGATACAATAGTATGTAGATATTATATATAGAATAAATGTAGAATACATAGGATACAATAATATGTAGATATTATATATAGTACATATGTAGAAACATAGGATACAATAGTATATGTACAGCAATAGTTGAATAGGATGGACTTGACTAGAATACAGTATATACATAGGAAATGTGTGAAACAGTATGTAAACATTATTAAAGTGACCAGTGTGCCTTTGGTGATGCGTTGGGCAGACCTCAGCATCCTCTGGAGAGCTCTGCGGTTGTGGACAGTGCAGTTGCCGTACCAGGCAGTACAGCCCTCACACATGGACGCCTTCCACTGGTGCATCTGTAAAGGTTTTGTCAGGGTCTTTGTCAGGGTCCAAGCCAAATGTCCTCAGCATCCTAAGGTTTCAGCATCACCACACTGTCTGTGTGGGTGGACCATTTCAGATTGTCAGTGATTTGTACTAGAAGCTTTTCCCCTTCTCAACAACTCCATTTTTTTTTAACTGACATGAACAAAGAGTGTTTCTGACAGCTCCTAGTGCCCCGCAGCCATCCCCTGAGGCAGACGCTACACAGACAGAATCTACACTCGTCTTTTCACCCCCCCCCCCCGTCTATCCCTCGTTCCTCCTCTCCTCTCTGCTTCCTCTCTTTGTTTTCAGGGTGATGGGTGATGTCACACCCTGACCATAGTTTATTTGTATGTTTAAGAAACTCGTTACAGGTAAGTCAGGGTCCAGTCTTCAGCTGTTGTTGCTCTCTGCTGTGTTCACACACCTGTTTGCGTGTTTGGGTTCATTCTGTGAGTGTTTTGAGTATGTTGTCTTGCGGATGCACACGTGTGTGTGTGTGTGTGTGTGTGTGTGTGTGTGTGTGTGTGTGTGTGTGTGTGTGTGTGTTTGTGTGTGTGTCAGGGCTCTGTGTGTGTGTGTGTGTGTGTGTCAGGGCTCTGTGTGTGTGTGTGTGTGTGTGTGTGTGTGTGTGTTTGTCAGGGCTCTGTGTGTGTGTGTGTGTGTGTGTGTGTGTGTGTGTGTGTTTGTCAGGGCTCTGTGTGTGTGTGTGTGTGTGTGTCAGGGCTCTGTGTGTGTGTGTGTGTGTGTGTCAGGGCTCTGTGTGTGTGTGTGTGTGTGTGTGTGTGTCAGGGCTCTGTGTGTGTGTGTGTGTGTGTGTGTGTGTGTGTGTGTGTGTGTGTGTGTGTGTGTGTGTGTGTGTGTGTGTGTGTGTGTGTGTGTGTGTGTGTGTGTGTGTGTGTGTGTGTTTGTCAGGGCTCTGTGTGTGCCTGCAGCACGGGGCAGTCAGGTAGAGTGAACTGGACAGGGAGGTTTCTGTCTGTCTGTTTTTCCCTCTCTTTGAAAGCCCTCTGTAAATCAGAGTAGAACGCCTGTGTGGATGTCAACACCAATACATCGTCACCAATAACCCCCTTAGAAACCTGAAAAAAGGACAACTTCCAAGTGTTAGAAAACAGCCACAGAAATCGATATCCGACTTCAGTAACTGTTACAATACATCAATCATGACGGATTTGATGAATATCCACTTAGTTAAATCAGATTGTGCGCTAATCTGTCGTTCTCCTTCCATCACCCATGGCCTGCGTTCCACTGACCTATTTAAGGCATCCATGGAGCAGGCACTGGGCGTCGGGTAGAGGCGAGGCGAGGCACTGGGGGTCGGGTAGAGGCGAGGCACTGGGGGTCGGGTAGAGGCGAGGCACTGGGGGTCGGGTAGAGGCGAGGCGAGGCACTGGGGGTCGGGTAGAGGCGAGGCGAGGCACTGGGGGTCGGTTAGAGGCGAGGCACTGGGGGTCGGGTAGAGGCGAGGCACTGGGGGACGGGTAGAGGCGAGGCGAGGCACTGGGGGTCGGGTAGAGGCGAGGCGAGGCACTGGGAGTCGGGTAGAGGCGAGGCACTGGGGGTCGGGTAGAGGCGAGGCACTGGGAGTCGGGTAGAGGCGAGGCACTGGGGGTCGGGTAGAGGCGAGGCACTGGGGGTCGGGTAGAGGCGAGGCACTGGGGGTCGGGTAGAGGCGAGGCACTGGGGGTCGGGTAGAGGCGAGGCACTGGGGGTCGGGTAGAGGCGAGGCACTGGGGGTCGGGTAGAGGCGAGGCACTGGGGGTCGGGTAGAGGCGAGGCACTGGGGGTCGGGTAGAGGCGAGGCACTGGGGGTCGGGTAGAGGCGAGGCACTGGGGGTCGGGTAGAGGCGAGGCACTGGGGGTCGGGTAGAGGCGAGGCACTGGGGGTCGGGTAGAGGCGAGGCACTGGGGGTCGGGTAGAGGCGAGGCACTGGGGGTCGGGTAGAGGCGAGGCGAGGCACTGGGGGTCGGTTAGAGGCGAGGCACTGGGGGTCGGGTAGAGGCGAGGCGAGGCACTGGGGGTCGGGTAGAGGCGAGGCGAGGCACTGGGGGTCGGGTAGAGGCGAGGCGAGGCACTGGGGGTCGGGTAGAGGCGAGGCGAGGCACTGGGAGTCGGGTAGAGGCGAGTCGAGGCACTGGGAGTCGGGTAGAGGCGAGGCGAGGCGAGGTAGGGAGGGAGGGAGGGGGGAATCTTCTGGGTGTGCTACTCTGTCAAAGTTTCCCTTAATTAGAAAAAACAGGTTATGTCCATGTAGGAGACATCCCTGGATTCAATGTCAGTATATAATACCAGTATGTAATACCAGTATATTATACCAGTATGTAATACCAGTATGTAATACCAGTATATAATACCAGTATGCAATACCAGTATGTAATACCAGTATGCAATACCAGTATGCAATACCAGTATGTATATGCCAGTATGTAATACCAGTATTTAATACCAGTATGTAATACCAGTATGTATTACCAGTATGTATATGCCAGTATGTAATACCAGTATGTAATACCAGTATGTATATGCCAGTATGTAATACCAGTATGTAATACCAGTATGTAATGTCCGATACTCACAACCTCATGCTAATAGCATTAGCCTACCTTAGCTCGTCCGTCCCGTGGATGGGGGGCACCGATCCCGTAGAGGATCATCATGTTTTGCTTTAGCTGCTCTGTAGTTTAGATTGTCAAACACATGTTAATGATGACACTCCACAGAACATAGTGTAGATACGGTACATTATTTTATAAAAGGGACTTATAATAGTACCAATCATATGTCACGAACCCCATAACTAGCCTACGTATATTGTTGCACTTTGTCTAGGCGTCCTGGGTCGAGTTACATGGTCTGCAATTTATGTGAAAAACCAGTGTATTCGCCAAATGTGTTGAATGTACATGTCCCCAGGGTGACAGCAAACTCACCTCGGTCCAGAGCCAGCTCTGTCTCTCCGGGCCTCGTGGTCGGCCAGTCCAAGCTCATTAGTATCTGTTCAGATGGTGACGAAATATTATATACTGTGTGTACAAAAAGGATGCCAGAGGCATGCCCAAACTGAAGGCCTCATGGTGACCAAACAAAACCTGGTGAACTGGGTAACATGGACTGACCATCACAATAGGCAGCACCTGATTATCAACCAGGCTCAGCAGCTAGACCCGGTTGGTGTTGCCACCCGAGGGATGGAGTGTGCAACTGGAACCTGGATAGGCAGTACATGATGTGCTTATTAAGCCTTGGCTCATAGGAATTTTTCGGGAAGTTTGCCTATTGGAAAGTATTAAAGGCATAGCAATATACTGAATAAAACAGATGATTGATTGACCTGAATGGAGACTCTGGTGAAGTCATTCTAGTTCTATCCCATAGGCAAAATCCAGACAGACAACTTTTGAAAAATCTTTTTCCGGAGAGTACTTTTGATGTCTGTGAAAAATCAGAGAAATTTTCATTTTTTGGGTGTAGTTACCTTTTAATTAAAGTGTGCACCAGCTGTCAGGACCCGGTTTCGAACCTGGGTCTCCGGAGTGAGAAACAGTCACTTAACCAACTGAGCCACGAATAGACAGCAGAACCCAGAAGATGAGTCAGACACAGCAGTACTTAAGACGGTGTATTTAATAAAGAAAAAATCCTAAAATACAAAAATGGCAAATCCAAAAGGTGGTAGGTAAAACACAAAAAGACCTCAAAAGAAACTCACCAAAAATAAACAAAAACAAAAAAACAGAATACCACAAGAACGTCACCCGGAATCGACAAGAGCACACAGAACACTAGGGCAGGGTGCTAACATACAAACACAGAGCACAGAACTGAGGGAAACAAAGGGTTTAAATACAATCAGGGGAAACTAGACACAGGTGCAAATAATAATGGGGATCAAGGGAAAAACATAGGGACAAAAAGCACAATGGGGGCATCTACTGACCAAAACCCGGAACAACCTTGGCCAAATCCTGACAGAATCCCCCCCCCCTAGGAACGGCTCCTGACGTTCCTACCAGCTCTCTCAGGGTGGAGGACCCTGAACTGACGAATGAGGTCAGGGTCCAGGATGTCTTTGGCAGGAACCCAGGAGCGCTCCTCAGGACCGTAGCCTTCCCAGTCCACCAGATACTGCCAGGACCGCTGCACCCGGCGGGAATTCAGTATCCGGTGGACGGTATAAGCCGGCTGGCCTCCAATGACACGAGGCGGAGGGGGAGGTCTGTCTGCCGGGACAAGGGGAGAAAAAACAACAGGTTTTAACAATGACACATGAAATGTGGGATTAATCTTAAGGGATCTGGGTAAGTGTAGGCGATAAGAAACTGGGTTAACTCTCCTGGCAACCTTGAAGGGACCGATGTATTTTTGGGACAGCTTGCGAGACTCCACCCGTAGAGGTAAGTCTCTTGTGGAAAGCCAGACTCTCTGGCCGGGCGCAGGGTAGGCCCGGGACGGCGACGTCTGTTGGCTTGTTGTTGATACCTCTGTGAGGAACGCATCAGATTAAGACGGGTCTTCCTCCACATAAGCCGACAGCGTCTGACGAACCTCAAGGCTGAAGGCACTCTGACTTCTGCCTCCTGGTCCGGGAACAATGGAGGAGCATAGCCAAACTGACACTCGTGCGGGGACATACCAGTGGAGGAGGAGCGCAAGGTGTTGTGCGCGTATTCGGCCCAAACAATAAAGGATGACCATGTGGACGGGTTGTCACGAGTCATACATCGGAGGGTGGTTTCCAGCTCTTGATTCATCCTCTCTGTTTGGCCGTTGGACTCCAGATGGTACCCTGAAGATAGACTGGCAGAAGCCCCCATGAGTTGGCAGAAGGCCTTCCAAAACCTTGAGGCGAACTGGGGACCTCTGTCAGAAACCACATCTTGAGGAATGCCGAAGACTCGGAACACATGATTAATTACCAACTCAGCCGTTTCCTTGGCAGAAGGTAACTTAGTCAGAGGGACGAACCTGGCCGCCTTTGAAAACCTGTCGATTATGACTAGGATAGTAGTATTGCCATGGGATGGAGGAAGTCCAGTAATAAAGTCCAATGAGATATGGGACCAGGGTCTGTGGGGAACAGGTAAAGGGTGAAGGAGTCCTTGAGGGCGGAGGTGAGAAGATTTGCCCTGGCAGCACACGGGGCAGGCATTGACGAAAGTGGCAACGTCTTCTCTTATGGTAGGCCACCAGAACTTACGCTGGATGAACTCCAAGGTGCGACCTACGCCCGGATGACAGGTGAGGCGAGAGGAGTGCCCCCACAGAAGGACCTGAGTCCTCACTGCCTTGGGGACAAACAACCGATTGGCAGGGCCTCCTTTAGGGTCCGGTTCGCTAGCTTGAGCGCGTCTCACGGTATCCTCAACTTGCCACGAGATCGGAGCCACAATCTTAGCAGCAGGAAGGACAGGCATGTCCGTGTCATCTCGAATGGCAGGAGCGTAGACTCGGAACAGGGCATCCGGTTTGAGATTCTTCGACCCGGGCCGATAGGTGAGGATAAACTGGAATCGATTGAAGAAAAGAGACCATCTAGCTTGTCTAGAGTTCAATCGCTTCGCCTGCTGGATATACTCCAGATTTTTGTGGTCCGTAAGCACTTGAAACGGGTGAGAAGCCCCCTTGAGCCAGTGTCTCCATTCCTTCAATGCCATCTTAACCGCTAGGAGTTCACGATCCCCACATCGTAGTTCCTCTCAGTCGGGGTAAGCCGGTGTGAGAAGAAAGCGCACGGATGAAGCTTCTTGTCTTCACCCCTCTGAGACAGGACAGCTCCAACACCAACCTCTGATGCGTCTACCTCCACCACAAATGGTTCATCCGTAGTCGGTAGTATCAGGATGGGAGCAGAGAGGATGCGCTGCTTGAGTCCTTGGAAGGCCGTCTCAGCTTCTCTTCCCCAAAAAAACCTTGCATTGCCACCTTTGGTTAAAGCTGAGAGAGGAGCTGCCACCAAACTGAAGTTCTTGATGAACTTGCGGTAAAAGTTTGTGAAGCCCAGGAAACGCTGAACATCCTTAATGGATTTGGGGGTGGGCCAATCCGCTACCGCCCCTACCTTCCTAGGGTCCATTTGGACTCGACCGGGTTCCACTACAAATCCCAGGAATTGTACTCGGGATGAATGGAATTCACATTTTTCCGGCTTAACGTACAGATGGCTGTCCAGGAGGCGTTTGAGTACTTGTCTGACATGCTTAGTGTGTTCTTGAAGGGAGCTCGAAAAGATGAGGATGTCATCCAAGTAAACGAACACAAATATGTTAAGCATATCCCTAAGCACATCGTTTATGAGCGCTTGGAACACCGCTGGGGCGTTGGTCAGGCCGAAGGGCATCACCAAGTATTCATAGTGACCAGTAGGCGTGTTGAAAGCGGTCTTCCACTCGTCACCAGGTCTGATCCGCACAAGATGGTATGCGTTCCGCAGGTCAAGCTTAGTGAAAACAACTGCTTCCTGGAGCAGCTCGAAGGCTGTGGCCATAAGGGGTAGCGGGTAACGGTTACGGACGGTTATGTCATTGAGTCCCCGGTAGTCGATGCAAGGACGTAATCCACCATCTTTCTTGGCCACAAAGAAAAACCCTGCTCCCGCCGGGGAGGTAGATGGACGCATGAGACCTGCTTCCAGAGAGTCCTTGATGTAGGTATCCATAGCAGCTCGTTCGGGTGGAGATAGGGAAAAGATCCGACCCCTGGGGGGGCAAGTGCCCGGAAACAGGTCGATGGGGCAATCGTAAGATCTATGGGGTGGTAGCATGGTGGCCCTCTGTTTGCTAAACACCAGTTTGAGGTCATGGTAACACTCGGGAACTCGGGTCAGGTCGATGGATTCTAAAGACTCGGGAGTAGAACTCGGGGAATTCTGGAAAATACAAGTAGCTTGGCACGTAGGACCCCACTGCTTGATAGTGCCCACAGACCAGTCGATGTGAGGGTTATGGCTGTGAAGCCAGGGGTATCCAAGGACGAGAGGGAACTCGGAACAGGAGATCAAATGAAAGTTCATCAATTCCTGGTGTTGTGAAACTGAAAGTCTCAAGGAGGTAGTGACATGAGTGACAAGTCCAGATCCCAAAGGGCTTCCATCCAATGTAGTAACCCTCATGGGGTCACTTAGAGGTTCAGAGGGAACGCCATTCTCCTTCGCCCAGACACCATCCATGAAGTTACCTGCGGCTCCAGAGTCTACCAAGGCTTGAAGGTGAAGCTTGTGGTTGTCCCAGGAGAGGGTGACTGGAATGAGCAGACGGGAGTTGGACGGATGGGAGGAGGTTATGTTTCGCGTTACAGTTCCCCCGGTCTGTACGGGACAGAGCGTTTCCCTGGAGCCCGGGACACGTGGAACGGAAATGGCCCGGTTTGCCGCAATATAGACAGCGTCGCTCCCTCATCCGGCGGTCTCTCTCAGCCTGGGAGATGCGTCCAATCTGCATGGGTTCCGGTGGAGCCAGCGATGATAAAGGTGGGGACTCGGAGCTGGGACTGATAGGAGCTAGAGGTCTACGGTTGAGTTCTCTCTCTCTCAGACGCTGGTCAATGCGTGAGGCCAACTTGATCAGGGACTCGAGATTGTCCGGTGGTTCCCGAGTGGCCAGTTCATCTTGGATAGTGTCGGAAAGGCCTTTCAGAAAGCACACCGTGAGCGCCTCGTTGTTCCAGCCACTCGCTGCTGCCACCGTGCGGAACTGGATGGCATAGTCCGTCACGCTGCGCCAACCTTGATGGAGAGTCAGGAGCTGTTTGGCTGAGTCAGAACCACTGCTTGGGCCTTGAAACACTCGTTTGAATTCCTCAGCAAAGGCAGAGTAGCTGGCACAGCAGGAACTATGGGCATCCCACACAGCAGTAGCCCAGGCCAGGGCTTTTTCCGACAGCAGGGTGATGATATATGCGATCTTAGACCGGTCGGTGGGAAACGATGAGGGTTGCAGCTCAAAGGAGAGAGAACATTGAGTGAGAAACCCTTTACAAGCACTTGGATCACCTGAGAACCGTTGGGGAGGTGGAAGACGAGGTTCAACCAGGGGGTTAACTGCCATGGGTACGTGAACTTGAGGTACTGGGACGGGAACTGTTGCCGGGGTAAGTCGATCAGATATTTGCTTAATGGAAGTCAGCATCTCCGACAGAAGATGAGAATGTCTAGCCATTAAGGCCTCTTGCTGAACCAGGGCGGCTTCGTGGCGTTGGACAGTCTCCTGGTGGTGGGACAGCGTGGCAAAAAGGTCCTGGGAACTGGCTGCCTCTGGGTTCATTTTTGGCTCTGTGTTTCTGTCAGGACCCGGTTTCGAACCTGGGTCTCCGGAGTGAGAAACAGTCACTTAACCAACTGAGCCACGAATAGACAGCAGAACCCAGAAGATGAGGCAGACACAGCAGTACTTAAGACGGTGTATTTAATAAAGAAAAAATCCTAAAATACAAAAATGGCAAATCCAAAAGGTGGTAGGTAAAACACAAAAAGACCTCAAAAGAAACACCAAAAATAAACAAAAACAAAAAAACAGAATACCACAAGAACGTCACCCGGAATCGACAAGAGCACACAGAACACTAGGGCAGGGTGCTAACATACAAACACAGAGCACAGAACTGAGGGAAACAAAGGGTTTAAATACAATCAGGGGAAACGAGACACAGGTGCAAATAATAATGGGGAACAAGGGAAAAACATAGGGACAAAAAGCACAATGGGGGCATCTACTGACCAAAACCCGGAACAACCCTGGCCAAATCCTGACACCAGCAAGAGCGTTGTTTGGTCAGCAGTGTTTCTGTAGCACAACAGCAAGAGCCTTGGTTGGTCAGAGGTGTTTCTGTAGCACACCAGCAAGAGCCTTGGTTGGTCAGCGGTGTTTCTGTAGCACACCAGCAAGAGCCTTGGTTGGTCAGCGGTGTTTCTGTAGCACACACATGATGGCAGAGTTTGCAAAACAAATTAACACTGGACTGATGCAAATAATCATGATATCATTCTGCCAGGTAAGCATAGGCTACTTTGTAGTTAACCTTTAATTGAGAAGGTTTTTTGGAAAGCCTTTCCACCTACAAGTTGACGGTTACGATTAGCATCGTTGCTAATGGCTACACAAAAGTAGGCAAAATGGTAATCATTTATTCATTCTGTTCATGTTTTAAGATAATTTTTGCCGACTAAATTTTCAAATGAATTCGGCAGATTTAGTCGATTTCCTACTATTTTTTTACATCGGTGAATTCCGTCTTAATGTCTGGATTCCTTAATTCCGTCAGCCATCTCCATATCAGATTTGAACTTTTATTTTATTGGGTCCTGTATTAGGAAACTGACTTTCAACCGGTTTTAAAGGGCCCTGTATTGGGGGACTGACTTTCTCGGGCCCTATATTAGGAGACAACTGGTTTATTGGGAACTATATTGGGAAACTAACTTTCTCGGATCCTATATTGGGAAACTGACTTTCTCGGGCCCTATATTAGGAGACAACTGGTTTATTGGGAACTATATTGGGAAACTGACTTTCTCAGGCCCTATACTGGGAAACTGACTTTCTCGGGCCCTATATTGGGAAACTGACTTTCTCGGGCCCTATATTGAGAAACTGACTTTCTCGGGCCCTATATTGGGAAACTGACTTTCTCGGGCCCTATATTGAGAAACTAACTTTCTCGGATCCTATATTGGGAAACTGACTTTCTCGGGCCCTATATTAGGAGACAACTGGTTTATTGGGAACTATATTGGGAAACTAACTTTCTCGGATCCTATATTGGGAAACTGACTTTCTCGGGCACTATATTGGGAGACAACTGGTTTATTGGGTCCTATATTGGGAAACTGACTTTCTCAGGCCCTATACTGGGAAACTGACTTTCTCGGGCCCTATATTGGGAAACTGACTTTCTCGGGCCCTATATTGGGAAACTGACTTTCTCGGGCCCTATATTGAGAAACTGACTTTCTCGGGCCCTATATTGGGAAATTGACTTTCTCGGGCCCTATATTGAGAAACTGACTTTCTCGGGCCCTATATTGGGAAACTGACTGTCTCGAGCCCTATATTGGGAGACAACTGGTTTATTGGGCAGTATATTAGGAAACAACTGGTTTTAAAGGGCCCTATATTAGGAAACAACGTGTTTTTAAGGGCCTGTATTGGAAGACAACTGGTTTATTGGGCCCTATATTAGGAAACAACGTGTTTTTAAGGGCCCTGTATTGGGAGACAACTGGTTTATTGGGAAGTATATTAGGAAACAATGGGTTTTAAAGGGCCCTGTATTGGGAGACAACTGTATCACTTCCCAGCCAACATTCTAAAAGTACCGACACTAAAATATGATATGTTAGCTTTGTTTTTTCTTTTATTAAAGACAGACCAGGAAAATGTCCTTACCTTGCATCTTTGATCAGTGTCTCTTGTGGAATTATCTCTTATCTCTGATCAGTCTCTACTGTAATTATCTCTATTAACTGATCCCAGTCTCTACTGTAATTATCTCTATTCTCCAATCCCAGTCTCTACTGTAATTATCTCTATTCTCCGATCCCAGTCTCTACTGTAATTATCTCTATTATTTGATCCCAATCTCTACTGTAATTATCTCTATTAACTGATCACAGTCTCTACTGTAATTATCTCTATTCTCTGATCACAGTCTCTACTGTAATGATCTATGTTCTCTGATCAGAGTCTCAAATGTAATTGGATATTTTCTACGATCAGTCCCTTCTGTAATTATCTCTATTCTCTGATCCCAGTCTCTACTGTAATTATCTCTATTCTCTGATCCAAGTCTCTACTGTAATTATCTCGTATCTCTGATCAGAGTCTCTTGTGTAATTATCTCGTATCTCTGATCAGAGTCTCTAATGTAATTGGATATTTTCTATGATCAGTCCCTTCTGTAATTATCTCTATTCTCTGATCCCAGTCTCTAATGTAATTATCTGTATTCTCTGATCAGTCTCTACTGTAATTATCTCTATTCTCTGATCCCAGTCTCTACTGTAATTATCTCTATTGTCTGATCACAGTCTCTACTGTAAATAGCTCTAGTCTTAGATAACAAACATAACAATGCACTTGGTAAATAAAGAATAGCTTTATATCTTTGGTAGTCTCTTAACCTTTTCAGCTGTCTCTAACGGTGCCCCCAGCATCAGTTTTTCATGCACATGATGTCACAATGCGCTCATTGCTCCAATGTGTGTGATAGTTATGCAACAGGACAGTTTGTCTGCTCTGCCTTCAAACCGAGGCACGCTGGCCTGCTATTATTCATAGGCTGTTTCAACTTGTCAAATTCAAATGATTTTCTAACAAGTTGTATTTCTTCTAACAATAGTTTGAATTCAGTTGTGTTTCCGCCTCCTCATTAATTCACATAAAAGCCATTTCACTTTTGCGGATATAAAAAAATAAAAAATAAAATAAAAAAATTGTACATTACTGAGCCGGACAAACTTCCTCATGGTTTCCGCATATCAAGTATGCAGGCATTTGCACAATAAAAAAATAAAAAACATTTTCCGGCTGGTGGTGGCTTCACCTTCATTGTTGTTTTCATTACTCAAATCAAATCAAATCAAATGTTATTTGTCACATACACATGGTTAGCAGATGTTAATGCGAGTGTACATGATAATAACTTTGGACATGTGTGCGTTTCTATCGAGGTAAGTGCCTTATAATGGTCTATGTATGTCGTGTTATGTCGTTTCTACTGTAGCTCACTGTATGCATGGAGCATAAAATATTTGTGTATATTCCTTATAACCGCGGACACGTGAGGTAACGTTACTCATTTCAGAACCTTTATGGTTTTATACTCAATGCTTAGGTAGCTAGCTACATTATTCTATTAGCTCAGTAAAACAACGCTAATTGTGTCAGAGAAGGATTAGCTTGTGTTGTCTTTTGAAGCTACCCTGGCTTTATGACCATGTGTCACATCTAATCAAGGTGGAATCAGGTGCAGAGAGCAGATGGCGATATGAACATTTTATTCTCCTGTGAACAAGAAACATGGTCAACCCAATACACACAGGGTGAATAATCCAATGCAGGATAAAAGACGAACCGGAGAATAAGAACACAAGATACACCGACAGACAATAGATGACAAATAAACAATCCCGCACAAAACAAGGGCGGGACAACCTACATTATATACAGACACTAATTAACTAAACAACACACCTCGGCGGAAGTCGTGACACCATGGTTTGTTTTCCTTTGGCCTGTTTTTTTCTGTTCTGCCCCCTTGTGGACGTCATCAGCTACTGTTTTCCTACTGTTATACAGTGGGGAGAGCAAGTATTTGATACACTGCCGATTTTGCAGGTTTTCCTACTTACAAAGTATGTAGAGGTCTGTAATGTTTATCATAGGTACACTTCAACTGTGAGAGACGGAATCTGAAACAAAAATCCAGAGAATCATATTGTATGAATTTTAAGTAATTAATTAACTTTTTATTGCATGACATCATCCTGTCTTCACATTGCACATCACAAAGAAGTTGACCCCAAACCTGTGCCTTTTTGGAGGGACTATATTGACGGGAACACCAACCTTACTCTTCCATGACATCAGGGACTCATCAACGCATAAGTCCTTGTATGGCACAAAGACCGAATGCTGACGTCAGACTGGCAAGAACATTTCTTATTGTGTAAAGGATCATTTTAGGTTGTCAGTAGCGCTGTTGACGAAATGCAAGCATCGCAGCAGAACTTGGAGGTGGTCTTGGGGTAAGAGGGGGACAAAGAAGGGAAAAACATAAGATCTGTGCTCCAGTATTTTCTTAGGGAGTTCTTCTTTACGATCCCCATGAGAAGGACTGCACCGGGAAGGTATACATTTCACTAATTGTAGTTGCATTTAGTGAGTTTCCTCCTCCTGGCTCTCTCTTCTCCAGTAGCTCCAAGGCATAGTGATTGGTCTCCTCCACTATGTCTCCCACCAACTCCTCTGTCAGAAACATCTTGAAGCACTCTGCCTCAGAGGGAAGTGGCAAGGGGCGTTGCACTCCAGACTGGGACTCATCAAAGCAAACAGCAAGGCCAGGAGGGGTGAAATGGATGATGGCCTTCCAGCTACCACAGACCTCCTGTACCTGATAAATTGTCAGTCTGCCTCCGTCATCTTCAAAGGGACTTGGGACTTTGTCAGTGGGCAAGGCGTCCTCCGATTTAGACCCCACGGGCGCCGCTGGGGACGGGACCTGTCCACCGGATTCACCCAACCAGGAGAACCGGCTCCAGGCTCAGCGAATCAGAGGCCAGGATTCCGAAAGACACACCCACACCCCTCAGAACCGACCACATGGCAACCAATCACCTGATCTGCCTGAAGGATACGGTGAGAGAGACGGAGAGAGTTTGTGTTATTGACAAATGGTACAAGTTTGGGGGGCAGCTCCTCACTGTCAGAATCTGATTCCTGACTTTCATACTTATTCTTGACAGTCATACTCATTGTCAGAATTAAATCTCCAGAATTTCCACATTTGTGAGTTGTCTCCTTTTGAAACACTTTGCTAATGCTACAGCTTAGCTCACTAGCAACATACATAAACAACAACACTGAATGGCTCAAAGTGGAAGTGAGAGGTTACGTGATTGACTGTCGGCACACGCCACTTGTATCAATAAATCACTAGCAGAAAATGTTTTGTGTGGTAATTATTTATATATTCTCTGTTTTATTCACAGGTTTTCAAGCATTGTGTGTGTAAAACACCTTTTGGAAGGTTGTACTGAGCTAAGCTAATTCCAGCTATGTGTGCAGCCATGTTTGTTGACATACAGTGCATTCTGGGTTTCACGGAAACATCTGTTGGACCAAAGATGTTATATTAAAATGAGGTGAGAGAGGATTCACACATTTTTATTTTAGAAAAGTGAACGACTTTCATTCCAGAAGTGAATGATGGTAGACGACACACCCCCTTCAACATGCATACTGCAAACGGACTCATCCTGGCTCCACTTATTATCTTTGGTTGACGCGAAAAAACAAACATGGCGCCGTGCACAAACTACACATCATCAGATTACGATCGATTTCTAGAAAGTGGTGTAGTTTCTGTCACCCGAGAGTTATCTAAATATTACCGCTTGTGTTTTGTCGATCTTTCCTCAGCTATGACTAATGCAGCCTACATTTTCCTCTTTGGATGATTGTGTTATGCTGCAGCTACTTCTGTGAATGTCTGAATATTTCATCCACTTTGTAAGGACTTTTGATTGGACAACAATTTTTCAGTGAAAAAATCTGTGTGGCCAGCTCAAAACCGGATGTTTCTAAACAAGCGTTTTATTCACAGCGGTTTGAGCGTTATGCTGCAGGGACCACTGGAGAAGGATCACACCCACGTTACGCTGCAGGGACCACTGGAGAAGGATCACAGCCACGTTATGCTGCAGGGACCACTGGAGTAGGATCACACCCGTGTTACGCTGCAGGGACCACTGGAGAAGGATCACACCCGCGTTACGCTGCAGGGACCACTGGAGAAGGATCACACCCACGTTATGCTGCAGGGACCACTGGAGTAGGATCACACCCGTGTTACGCTGCAGGGACCACTGGAGAAGGATCACACCCGCGTTCCGCTGCAGGGATCACTGGAGAAGGATCACACCCACGTTATGCTGCAGGGACCACGGAAGAAGGATCACACCCGTGTGTTTGACCAAAGGTTAACATCTTGCGTCGAGCAATCTGGGATCCTATTTATAGCCTCAAGCTCATTAGCATAATGCAACGTTAACTATTCGTGAAAATCGCAAATTAAATGAAATAAATATATTTGCTCTCAAGCTTAGACTTTTGTTAACAACACTTTCATCTCAGATTTTCAAAATATGCTTATCAACCATAGCTAAACAAGCATTTGTTTAAGAGTATTGATAGCTAGCATAGCTATAAGCCTAGAATTCAGCCAGCAACATTTTCACGAAAACAAGAAAATTATTCAAATAAAATCATTTACCTTTGAAGAACTTCAGATGTTTTCAATGAGGAGACTATCAGTTAGATAGCAAATCTTCAGTTTTTCAAAAAAGATTATTTGTGTAGGACAAATCGCTCCATTTTGTTCACGTTTGGCTATGAAAAAAACCTGTATCCAGTTATAGCCTCAAGCTCATTAGCATAACGTAACGTTAACTATTTATGAAAATCGCAAATGAAATGAAATGAATGTGCTAGCTCTCAAGCTTAGCCTTTTCTTAACAACACTGTCATCTCAGATTTTCAAAATATGCTTTTGAACCATAGCAAAACAAGCATTTGTGTAAGAGTATTGATAGCTAGCGTAGCATTTATAGTAGCATTTAGTGGGCAACATTTGCACAAAAAACAGAAAAAGTTTCAAATAAAATCATTTACCTTTGAAGAACTTTGGATGTTTTCAATGAGGAGACTCTCAGTTACATAGCAAATGTTCAGTTTTTCCTGAAAGATTCTTTGTGTAGGAGAAATCGCTCTGTTTTGTACATCACGTTTGGGTACCAAAAAAACCCGAAAATTCAGTCATCAAAAGGCGAACTGTTTTCCAAATTAACTCCATAATATCAACTGAAACACGGCAAACGCTGTTTAGAATCAATCCTCAAGGTGTTTTTCACATATCTCTTTATGATATATCGTTCGTGGATGTCTACTTTCTCATCTGAATCGCTTGGAAAAAGACGTGCAGTTGAAGATGACGCACCAATTTCGACAGAGGACACCGGGCGGACACCTGGCAAATGTAGTCTCTTATGGTCAATCTTCCAATGACAAATACGTCACAATGCTGCAGACACCTTGGGGAAACGATAGATCGGGCAGGCTCAATCCTTGCGCATTCACAGCCATATAAGGAGACAATGAAAAACAGAGCCTCAAAAATCCTGCTCATTTCCTGTTTGAAGTTTCATCTTGGTTTCGCCTGTAGCATCAGTTATGGGGTACTCACAGACAATATCTTTGCAGTTTTGGAAACGTCAGGGTGTTCTCTTTCCAAAGCTGTCAATTATATGCATAGTCGAGCATCTTTTTGTGACAAGATATTGCGCTTAAAACGGGCACGTTTTTTTATCCAATAATGAAATATCGCCCCCATAGTTGTAAGAGGTTAACTCATATCACACCCGTGTTACGCTGCAGGGATCACTGGAGAAGGATCACACCCGTGTTATGCTGCAGGGACCACTGGAGAAGGATCACACCCGCGTTACGCTGCAGGGACCACTGGAGTAGGATCACACCCGCGTTACGCTGCAGGGACCACTGGAGAAGGATCACACCCGTGTTATGCTGCAGGGACCACTGGAGAAGGATCACACCCGCGTTCCGCTGCAGAGACCACTGGAGAAGGATCACACCCGTGTGTTTGACCAAAGGTTAACTCATATCATATGAACGCGCAATTAGTTCAACTAGTTCTTGTCACGGATGGGCTATTCCAGCAGACGACAAAACCGGGTTCCACTCCTATCAACTAAAAACAAGGAGAAGCAGCTCCAGTGGGCCATCGACAACACTGGAATAGTGGAACAACATCGCCTGGTGTAACAAATCCCGTCACGACCACTGAGGACATGGCCGTGTCCTCAGAGTCCCATGGCAACCTTATAGCAACATAACATTATTATAATGCAGCAAAGACATGTCTCTCGCTCTCTCTCTCGCTCTCTCTCTCTCTCTCTCCCCCTTCTCTCTCTCTCCTCTCTCTCTCTCGCTCGCTCCCCCTCCCCTCTCTCTCTCTCTCTCTGTCTCTCTCTCTGTCTCTCTTTATCTATGTCTCCCTCTCTGTCTCTCTCTTTGTCTCTCTCTCGCTCTCTGTCTCTCTCTCTCTCTCACGCTGTCTCTCTCTCTGCCTCTCTCTGCCTCTCTTTCTCTTTCACTCTCTCTCTCTCACTCTCTCACTCTCTCTCTCAATTCAATTAAATACATTTTAGGTATTTAATTGGCATGGGAAACATGTGTTTACATTGCCAAAGCAAGTGAGGTAGATAATATACAAAAGTGAAATAAACAATAAAAATTAACAGTAAACATTACACATCTCTCTCTCTCTCTCTCTCTCTGCCTCTCTCTCTTGCTCTCTCTCTATCTCTCTCTCTCTCTCACTCTCTCTCTCAATTCAATTAAATCAATTTTAGGTATTTAATTGGCATGGGAAACATGTGTTTACATTGCCAATGCAAGTGAAGTGGATAACACACAAAAGTGAAATAAACAATACAAATTAACAGTAAACATTACACTCACAAAAGTTCCAAAATAATAATGACATTTTAAATGTCATATTATGTGCAAATTGTTCAAGTACAAAGGGGAAAATAAATAAACATAAATATGGGTTGACCTTTTCTTGTTGCAACAGGTCACAAATATTGCTGCTCTGATGGCACACTGTGGAATTTCACCCAGCAAATGTGGGAGTTTATCAAAATTGGATTTGTTTTCTAATTATTTGTGGATCTGTGTAATTTGAGGGGAATATGTGTCTCTAATATGGTCATACATTTGTCAGGAGGTTAGGAAGTGCAGCTCAGTTTCCACCTCATTTTGTGGGCAGTGAGCACATAGCCTGTCTTCTCTTGAGAGCCAGGTCTGCCTACGGCGGCCTGTCTCAATAGCAAGGCTATGCTCACTGAGTCTGTACATAGTCAAAGCTTTCCTTAAATTTGGATCAGTCACAGTGGTCAGGTATTCTGCTACTGTGTATTCTCTGTTAGGGCCAAATAGCATAACGGGCAATGGGTTCTATAACTGATTCAAGTATTTTGTGCCAGATACTAATTGACATGTTGAATTTTATGTTCCTTTTGATGGCATAGAATGCCCTTCTTTTCTTGTCTCTCAGCTCATTCACAGCTTTGTGGAAGTAAACTGTGGCACTGATTTTTAGGCCGAGGTATGTATAGTTTTTTGTGTGCTCTAGGGAAAACGGTGTCTAGATGGGATTTATATTTGTGGTCCTGGCGACTGGACCATTTTTGGAACACCCCCCTATTTTGGTCTTACTGAGATTTACATTCAGGGCCCAGGTCACACAGTATCTATGCAGAAGATCTAGGTGATGGTGTGGGCCCTCCTTGGTTGGTGACAGAAGCACCAGATCATCAGCAAACAGTAGACATTTGACTACAGATTCTTGTAGGGTGAGGCCGGGTGCTGCAGACTGTTCTAGTGCCTGCGCCAATTCGTTGATATATATGTTGAAGAGGGTAGGGCTTAAGCTGCGTCCCTATCTCACCCCACGGCCCTGTGGGAAGACATGTATGTGTTTTTTTGCCTATTTTAACCGCACACTTGTTGTTTGTGTACACGGATTTTATAATGTTATATGTTTTACCCCCAACACCACTCTCCATCAATTTGTATAGCAGACCCTCATGCCAAATTGAGTCGAAGGCTTCTTTGAAATCAAGAAAACATAAGAAGACTTTGTTTAGCTTAGTTTATTTGTCAATTAGGGTGTGCAGGGTGAATACATGGTCTGTCGTACGGTAATTTGGTAAAAAGCCAATTTAACATTTGCTCAGTACATTGTTTTCATTGAGGAAATGTACGCGTCTGCTGTTAATGATAATGCCGAGGATTTTCCCAGGGTTGCTGTTGACGCATATTCCACAGTAGTTGTTGGGGTCAAATTTGTCTCTACTTTTGTGGATTGGGGTGATCAGTCCTTGGTTCCAAATATTGTGTAAGATGTCAGAGCTGAGGATGATGTTAAAGAGTTTAAGTACAGCCAATTGGAATTTGTGGTCTGTATATTTGATGATTTCAGTGAGGATACCATCAACACCACTGGCCTTTTGTTTTTGTTTTTTTGTCCTGTAGTTCATTTAATGTAATTTGAGAATCCAGTGGGTTCTGGTCGTCTTTAATAGTTGATTCTAAGATTTATACAAAAAGATTGGAGAAGTGGTTACCCATACTTCTCCATTTTGGATAGATAACTCTTCCTGTTGTTTGTTTAGTTTTTTCCAATTTTCTCAGAAGTGATTGGAGTCTATGGATTCTTCAATTACATTGAGCTGATTTCTGACATGCTGTTCCTTCTTTTTCCGTAGTGTATTTCTGTATTGCTTTAGTGATTCGCCATAGTGAAGCCGTAGGCTCAGGTTTTGTGGGTTTCTATGCCTTTGGTTGGATTGGTTTCTCAATTTATTTCTTTATTTTTTTTCATTTTTCATCAAACCGTTTGTCTCTTGTTGTGAATTTACATCAGTTTTCTGTTTGATTTTTTTTTCAATTTGATGGGGAAGCTGAGAGGTCAAATATACTGTTAAGTTTTCTCATGCCAAATTTATACCTTCACTATTACAGTGGAACGTTCTGTCCAGGAAGTTGTCTAAAAGGGATTGAATTTGTTGGTGCCTCATAGTTTTTTGGTAGGTTTCCACACTACATTCCTTTTATCTATTTCATGTCTTTATATTACTCCTTTGACTTTGATGCCTCATGATTGAGATTTGCTCTGGTCAGGTAAACTGTGATTTTGTTATGATCTGATATGGGTGTCAGTGGGCTGACTGAACGCTCTGAGAGTCTCTGGGTTGAGGCCAATGATAAAGTAAATTACAGTTCTACTGCTAAGAGATGAGCTATAGGTATATCTACCATAGGAGTCCCCTCGAAGCCTCTCTCATTCTATCTCTCTCTATCTCTCTCTCTCTGCTCTCTCTCTGCTCTCTCTCTGCTCTCTCTCTATGCTCTCTCTCTCTGCTCTCACTCTCTAACGCGATCTCGCTCAGCTCTGTTCTCTCTCTTTCTCTAATCTCTCTCTTCCTTTCACTTCGTCGCTCCCTAGTTTGTCTCAGTGCGTAATCCCTGTTCAGTATGGATTAGTGACGTATTGTCTCTGGATTAGTGTGTTATTGTCTCGTAGTAGAGACACTGTCACGGCGTGTGTACGTGTGCGTGTGTGCTAGCTGTGTACGTATGTGTATGCTTGTGTGTGTACTAGAGACCGATTCATCGGAATGGACGATTAATTAGGATTTCAAGTTTTCATAACAATCGGTATTTTTAGACACCGATTTGGCATATATTTTTTTGTATTTTTTTTCACCTTTATTTAACCAGGTAGGCTAGTTGAGAACAAGTTCTCATTTACAACTGCGACCTGGCCAAGATAAAGCAAAGCAGTGTGAACAGACAACACAGAGTTCCACATGGAGTAAACAATTAACAAGTCAATAACACAGTAGAAAAAAATTGTCTATATACATTGTGTGCAAAAGGCATGAGGAGGTAGGCAAATAATTACAATTTTGCAGATTAACACTGGAGTGATAAATGATCAGATGGTCATGTACAGGTAGAGATATTGGTGTGCAAATGAGCAGAAAAGTAAATAAATATAAACAGTATGGGGATGAGATAGGTAAATTGGGTGGGCTATTTACCGATATACTATGTACAGCTGCAGCGATCAGTTAGCTGCTCAGATAGCAGATGTTTGAAGTTGGTGAGGGAAATAAAAGTCTCCAACTTCAGCGATTTTTGCAATTCGTTCCAGTCACAGGCAGCAGAGAACTGGAAGGAAAGGCGGCCAAATGAGGTGTTGGCTTCAGGGATGATCAGTGAGATACACCTGCTGGATAGCGTGCTACGGGTGGGTGTTGCCATCGTGACCAGTGAACTGAGATAAGGCGGAGCTTTACCTAGCATGGACTTGTAGATGACCTGGAGCCAGTGGGTCTGGCAACGAATATGTAGCGAGGGCCAGCCGACTAGAGAATACAGGTCGCAGTGGTGGGTGGTATAAGGTGCTTTAGTAACAAAACGGATGGCACTGTGATAAACTGCATCCAGTTTGCTGAGTAGAGTATTGGAAGCTATTTTGTAGATGACATCGCCAAAGTCGAGGATCGGTAGGATAGTCAGTTTTACGGGTAAGTTTGGCGGCGTGAGTGAAGTGCCATCGTGAATCAGTTAAGACGTTCTTATTTACAATGACGACCGAACGGTAGGTTAACTGGTCTATGAACAGTGGGTTAAATGGTCTAGGAACAGTGGGTTAACTGCTCCAACGTGTACCTAACCATAAACATCAATTCCTTTCTTAAAATCAATACACAGAAGTATATATTTAAAAACATATATTTAGCTAAAAGAAATCCAGGTTAGCAGGCAATATTAACCAGGTGAAGTTGTGTCACTTCTCTTGCGTTCATTGACGCAGAGTCAGGGTATATGCGATAATAATAAACGTTTTGTTTTCTAAATGATAGTTTCCGGATTCGACCATATGAATGACCAAAGGCTCGTATTTCTGTGTGTTAGTATGTTATAATTAAGTCTATGTTTTGATAGAGCAGTATGACTGATCGGTGGTAGGCGGCAGCAGCAGGCTCGTAAGCATTCATGCAAATCAAATCAAATCAAATCAAATTTTATTTGTCACATACACATGGTTAGCAGATGTTAATGCGAGTGTAGCGAAATGCTTGTGCTTCTAGTTCCGATAATGCAGTAATAACCAACAAGTAATCTAACTAACAATTCCAAAACTACCGTCTTATACACAGTGTAAGGGGATAAAGAATATGTACATAAGGATATATGAATGAGTGATGGTACAGAGCAGCATAGGCAAGATACAGTAGATGGTATCGAGTACAGTATATACATATGGGATGAGTATGTAAACAAAGTGGCATAGTTAAAGTGGCTAGTGATACATGTATTACATAAGGATGCAGTCGATGATATAGAGTACAGTATATACGTATGCATATGAGATGAATAATGTAGGGTAAGTAACATTATATAAGGTAGCATTGTTTAAAGTGGCTAGTGATATATTTACATCATTTCCCATCAATTCCCATTATTAAAGTGGCTGGAGTTGAGTCAGTGTCAGTGTGTTGGCAGCAGCCACTCAATGTTAGTGGTGGCTGTTTAACAGTCTGATGGCCTTGAGATAGAAGCTGTTTTTCAGTCTCTCGGTCCCAGCTTTGATGCACCTGTACTGACCTCGCCTTCTGGATGATAGCGGGGTGAACAGGCAGTGGCTCGGGTGGTTGATGTCCTTGATGATCTTTATGGCCTTCCTGTAACATCGGGTGGTGTAGGTGTCCTGGCCCTCTTGAAGCATGTGGGAACAGCAGACTGGTATAGGGATTGATTGAATATGTCCGTAAACACACCAGCCAGCTGGTCTGCGCATGCTCTGAGGGCGCGGCTGGGGATGCCGTCTGGGCCTGCAGCCTAACACGTTTTACTCACCTCAGCTGCAGTGAAGGAGAGGCCGCATGTTTCCGTTGCAGGCTGTGTCAGTGGCACTGTATTGTCCTCAAAGCGGGCAAAAAAGTTATTTAGTCTGCCTGGGAGCAAGACATCCTGGTCCGTGACTGGGCTGGATTTCTTCCTGTAGTCC
>NC_088223.1:4530547-4593047 GCF_036934945.1 Oncorhynchus masou masou | reverse complement strand
GTGCAGGTGCATTTATACGGAGACTTGATTACACACAGGTGGATTGTATTTATCATCATTAGTCATTTAGGTCAACATTGGATCATTCAGAGATCCTCACTGAACTTCTGGAGAGAGTTTGCTGCACTGAAAGTAAAGTGGCTGAATAATTTTGCACACCCAATTTTTCAGTTTTTCATTGTTAAAAAAGTTTGAAATATCCAATAAATGTCGTTCCACTTCATGATTGTGTACCACTTGTTGTTGATTCTTCACAAAAAAATACAGTTTTATATCTTTATGTTTGAAGCCTGAAATGTGGCAAAAGGTCGCAAAGTTCAAGGGGGCCGAATACTTTCGCAAGGCACAGTATGTCCAGTGTTTTAACAATGTACAAATGGTAAAGGACACAAGATAAAATAAACAAGCATAGATATGGGTTGTATTTACAATGGTGTGTGTTCTTCACTGGTTGCCCTTTTTTCGTGGCAACAGGTCACAAATCTTGCTTCTGTGATGGCACACTGTGGAATTTCACCCAGTAGATATGGGAGTTTTTCAAAATTGGATTTGTTTTCGAATTCTTTGTGGTTCTGTGTAATCTGAGGGAAATATGTCTCTCTAATATGGTCATACATTGGGCAGGAGGTTAGGAAGTGCAGCTCAGTTTCCACCTCATTTTGTGGGCAGTGAGCACATAGCCTGTCTTCTCTTGAGAGCCATGTCTGCCTACGGCGGCCTTTCTCAATAGCAATGCTATGCTCGCTGAGTCTGTACATAGTCAAAGCTTTCCTTAAGTTTGGGTCAGTCACAGTGGTCAGGTATTCTGCCGCTGTGTACTCTCTGTGTAGGGCCAAATAGCATTCTAGTTTGCTCTGTTTTTTTGTTAATTCTTTCCAATGTGTCAAGTAATTATCTTTTTGTTTTCTCATGATTTGGTTGGGTCTAATTGTGCTGCTGTCCTGGGGCTCTGTAGGGTGTGTTTGTGTTTGTGAACAGAGCCCCAGGACCAGCTTGCTTAGGGGACTCTTCTCCAGGTTCATCTCTCTGTAGGTGATGGCTTTGTTGTGGAAGGTTTGGGAATCTTTTCATTTTAGGTGGTTATAGAATTTAACTGCTCTTTTCTGGATATTGATAATTAGTGGGTATCGGCCTAATTCTGCTCTGCATGCATTATTTGGTGTCCTACGTTGTGAAGTCCTATTTTGTGAAGTCTCAATTTGGTGAGCGGACCCCAGACCTCACAACCATAAAGGGCAATGGGCTCTATGACTGATTCAAGTATGTTTAGCCAAATCCTAATTGGTATGTTGAAATTTATGTTCCTTTTGATGGCATAGAATGCCCTTCTTGCCTTGTCTCTCAGATCGTTCACAGCTTTGTGGAAGTTACCTGTGACACTGATGTTTAGGCCAAGGTATGTATAGTTTTTTGTGTGCTCTAGGGCAACAGATGGAATTTGTATTTGTGGTCCTGGTGACTGGACCTTTTTAGGAACACCATTATTTTGGTCTTACTGAGATTTACTGTCAGGGCCCAGGTCTGACAGAATCTGTGCATAAGATCTAGGTGCTGCTGTAGGCCCTCCTTGGTTGGTGACAGAAGCACCAGATCATCAGCAAACAGCAGACATTTGACTTCGGATTCTAGTAGGGTGAGGCCGGGTGCTGCAGACTTTTCTAGTGTCTGCGCCAATTCGTTGATATATATGTTGAAGAGGGTGGGGCTTAAGCTGCATCCCTGTCTAACCCCACAACCCTGTGTGAAGAAATTTGTGTGTTTTTTGCCAATTTTAACCTCACACTTGTTGTTTGTGTACATGGATTTTATAATGTTGTATGTTTTACCCCCAACACCACTTTCCATCAGTTTGTATAGCAGACCCTCATGCCAAATTGAGTCGAAGGCTTTTTTGAAATCAACAAAGCATGAGAAGACTTTGCCTTTGTTTTGGTTTGTTTGGTTGTTAATTAGGGTGTGCAGGGTGAATTCATGGTCTGTTGTACGGTAATTTGGTAAAAAGCCAATTTGACATTTGCTCAGTACATTGTTTTCATTGAGGAAGTGTACGAGTCTGCTGTTAATGAAATTGCAGAAGATTTTCCCAAGGTTACTGTTGACGCATATTCCACGGTAGTGTTTGGGGTCAAATTTGTCTCCACTTTTGTGGATTGGGGTGATCAGTCCTTGGTTTCAAATATTGGCGAAGATGCCAGAGCTAAGGATGATGTTAAAGAGTTTTAGTATAGCCAATTGGAATTTGTTGTCTGTATATTTGAACATTTCATTGAGGATACCATCAACACCACAGGCCTTTTTGGGTTGGAGGGTTTTTATTTTGTCCTGTAACTCTTTCAATGTAATTGGAGAATCCAGTGGATTCTGGTAGTCTTTAATAGTTGATTATAAGATCTGTATTTGATCATGTATATGTTTTTGCTCTTTATTCTTTGTTATAGAGCCAAAAAGATTGGAGAAGTGGTTTACCCATACATCTCAATTTTGGATGGATAATTCTTCGTGTTGTTGTTTGTTTAGTGTTTTCCAATTTTCCCAGAAGTGGTTAGAGTCTATGGATTCTTCAATTACATTGAGCTGATTTCTGACATGCTGTTCCTTCTTTTTCCGTAGTGTATTTCTGTATTGTTTTAGTGATTCACCATAGTGAAGGCGTAGACTCAGGTTTTCCGGGTCTCTATGTTTTTAGTTGGACAGGTTTCTCAATTTCTTTCTTAGATTTTTGCATTCTTCATCAAACCATTTGTCATTGTTGTTAATTTTCTTCAATTTTCTATTTGAGATTTTTAGGTTTGATAGGGAAGCTGAGAGGTCAAATATACTGTTAAAATGTTCTACTGCCAAGATTACACCTTCACTATTACAGTGGAACGTTTTACTCAGGAAATTTTCTAAAAGGGATTGAATTTGTTGTTGCCTAATTGTTTTTTGGTAGGTTTCCAAACTGCATTCCTTCCATCTATAGCATTTCTTAACTTCTTGAAACTCCCCATCCCGGATCCGGGATCGTGACTAAAGCCTCAGGCTCATTAGCATAACGCAACGTTAACGATTTCTGAAAATCGCAAATAAAATTAAAATAATGCGTTTGCTCTCAAGCTTAGCCTTTTCTTAACAACACTGTCATCTCAGATTTTCAAAATATGCTTTTGAACCATAGAAATTGACTAATTTGTGTAAGAGTATGCAAAGCTAGCATAGCATTTTGTGTAGCATGTAGCACGCAACATTTTCACAAAAACCAGATAACCAAATAAATAAAATCATTTACCTTTGAAGAGCTTCTGATGTTTTCAATGAGGAGAGTCTCAGTCACATACCAAATGCGCAGTGTTTCCTGAAAGCGTCTGTGTGTAGGAGAAATCGTTCCGTTTTCTACATTGCGTCTGGCTACCGAAACGAACCGAAATTGCAGTCACCTACAACGTGAAACTTTTTCCGGATTAACTACATAATATCGACCGAAACATGGCAAACGTTGTTTGGAATCAATCCTCAAGGTGTTTTTTCACATATCTCTTCATTGACATGCAGTTCGTGGAAGCTTGCTTTCCTCTCTGTGTCCCATGGAAAAATACTGGCAGGTGACTTTTGCGCACCAATTTCGGCGCAGGACACCGGGCGGACACGTGGTAAATGTGGTCTGTTATGGTCAATCTTCCAATGATCTGCCCACAAATACGTCACAATGCTGCAGACACCTTGGGGAAACGACAGAAAGGGCTGACTAATTCCTCTTGCGTTCACAGCCATATAAGGAGATCTTGAAAAACAGAGCCTCAAAAATCCTTGTCATTTCCTGGATGCCATCTCATCTTGGTTTTGCCTGAAGCTCACGTTTTAGGGCACGCACAGAGAAGATCTTTGTATTTCTGGACACGTCAGAGTGTTTTCTTTCGAACGGTAGCAATTATATGCATAGTCGAGCATCTTTTTGTGACAAAATATCTTGTTTAAAACGGGAACGTTTTTCATCCAAAAATGAAATTGCGCCCCCAGAGCATCAACAGGTTAATGTTACTCAGTTCCTTTGGCTTTGATGCCTCATGATTGAGTATTGCTCTGTTTAAGTAGACTGTGATTTTGCTGTGGTCTTATAGGGGTGTCAGTGGGCTGACTGTGAACGATCTGAGAGACTCTGGGTTGAGGTCAGTGATAAAGTAGTCTACAGTACTACTGCCAAGAGATGAGCTATAGGTGTACCTACCATAGGAGTCTCCTCGAAGCCTACCATTTACTATGTACATACCCAGCGTGCGACAGAGCTACAGGAGTTGTGACCTGTTTTTGTTGGTTATGTTGTCATAGTTGTGCCTAGGGGGGCATATGTGGGAGGGAATGCTGTCACCTCCAGGCAGGTGTTTGTCTCCCTGAGTGCTGAGGGTGTCAGGTTCTTGTCCAGTTCTGGCATTTTGGTCGCCACAGACTAGTACATGTCCCTGGGCCTGGAAATGATTGATTTCCCCCTCCAGGATGGAGAAGCTGTCTTCATTAATGTATGGGGATTCTAGTGGGGGTATATATGTAGCACACAGGAGGACATTTTTCTCTGTTAGGATAATTTCCTTTTGAATTTCTAGCCAAATGTAGAATGTTCCTGTTTTGATTAATTTAATGGAGTGAGTTAGGTCTGCCCTGTACCAAATTAGCATACCCCCTGAGTCCCTTCCCTGTTTCACACCTGGTAGTTTGGTGGATGGGACTACCAGCTCTCTGTAGCCTAGAGGGCATCCAGTGGGTCTGTCTCCTCTATACCAGGTTTCTTGCAGGATGACAATGTCTGTATTACCGATTTCTTTGGTGATGTCTGGGTTTCTGCTCTTTAGGCCAAAGGCAGATGACCTCAGGCCTTGGATATTCCAGGATGATATAATGAAGGCTTTTTGTTCGAGAGTGTCCAATGTTGTTGGTCGTGGTTTGGCCTCAGGCCAGTAAGTGTGAGCAGAGCCTGCTGAGCATCTGGTACATGCCATTGGCTTGGGCGGGTGTGACAGTGGGGGTTGGGACTGTTTCCCCGCTCACTACCTGAGCGTATGTGTTGCTTCCATGTTGAGGCCCTCTTTGCGGGGGTGGAGTGCATGGGGTGGGCGGGATTGGCATAGGTCTGATCTGAGGGGGCCTAAATGGGGTGTGGAAATGGTTGACGTGGGGGGGTGTTGATTGGTTGGGGTGGGGGTGTGGATGTGTCTGGGTGTGCTGTGGTCTGGATGTAATTCCTCTTGGCGTGGGTCCTCTATGTGTAGGTCCAGGGGGGGGTCCTGCAGGTCTGGGAGGGTGTCTCGCTGGTCTGGGTGGGGTGTCTATTGATCTTTTGCTCCTGTGTGAAGTGTTGGGGATACGTTTGAGAGCAATGTACTTTAGAGTTCGGCAAAGGTGGGCACTGCTGCCTTGTAGAGGTGGACCTGGTCATAGAGGCTGTTCAAGTCCAGGGTGGAGTGGTGGGCCAGGAAAACATTTGGTTTTGAGGCACAGTCACGGGAAATACTTGCGTTTACCCGCTGTATTGTGGCAGGGTGGAAGTCTTTTCGTGGTAGCAGGGTGGAGATAACCACCTGTGCGTTGGGGAAAGTAGAAGAAGCCTTTTCAATCACTCCCTTCAGTGCTGTGGCCACCCTTTCCTGCTGTGCTCTCAGGTCGTTTGTGCCTGTGTGTATTATTATGTGGCTGGGTGAGCCTAGTTGGTCCTCAGACAGAAGGTCGAGGGTGCGCTGGGTGTTTGGACACCAGAGTTTAGACACACTGTGTTTGGGAAAAAGTTTTTTTTATTCTATATATTTCCCATTTGAGTCCATAAGTAGTACAATCTGTGTCTTGTTTTTGTCCTCAGTGGGTGTGGGGGGTTGTCAGAAGGGCTATCAGGGTGGCTGACGGGGGGGTGCTCAGAGGGGGTGTGAGCCGCTGGGCTTGGGGTTCTTCATTTGTCTGTTCTGCTGTGATGTTGACTCTATGGTCAGGGTCTGGTGTGGACTGTTCTGCTGTGGTGTCGAGACTTTTGTCGGGTGCTGAGGTGGGCTATTCTGCTGGCTTCTCTGTGGGGGTGGCTACCTCTCTAGTGGGTTGTTCTCTGTCACACACCGTCCCCCTCAACCTCTCCTCCGTCCCCCTCAACCTCTCCTCCACCAGCAGTCTGATCCTCTCCTCGAGAGATCTAGTCTTTTCCTGATCCTGCTCTTTCTCCTGTTGAAGTTGTCTCACCACTGTCCAGAGTGCAGATATGTCTCTCTCCACCTCCAGCATTCCGGGTCTCTCCCTCTCTCTCTCTCTCTCTCCTTTGAGGCAGATGGGAACAGTCTCATGGTGAAACCCTTCCCTCTCTCTCTCTCTCTCTCTCTCTCTCTCTCTCTCTCTCTCTCTCTCTCTCTCTCTTCTCTGAGGCAGATGGGAACAGTCTCATGGTGAAACCCTTCCCTCTCTCTCCCTCTCTCCCTCTCTCTCTCTCTCTCTCTTCTCTGAGGCAGATGGGAACAGTCTCATGGTGAAACCCTTCCCTCTCTCTCTCCCTCTCTCTCTCTCTCTCTCTCTCTCTCTCTCTCTCTTCTCTGAGGCAGATGGGAACAGTCTCATGGTGAAACCCTTCCCTCTCTCTCTCCCTCTCTCTCTCTCTCTCCCTCTCTCTCTCTCTCTCCTTTGAGGCAGATGGGAACAGTCTCATGGTGAAACCCTTCCCTCTCTCTCTCTCTCTCTCTCTCTTCTCTGAGGCAGATGGGAACAGTCTCATGGTGAAACCCTTCCCTCTCTCTCCCTCTCTCTCTCTCCCTCTCTCTCTCTCCCTCTCTCTCTCTCTCTCTAATAATAATAATATATCCCATTTAGCAGACGCTTTTGTCCAAAGCGACTTACAAGTCGGCTGGGGCCACTACTTTTACATATGGGTGGTCCCAGCGGGAATCGAACCCACGACGCTTGGCGTTGCAAGCGCCATGCTCTACCGACTGAGCCACACAGGACTCTCTCTCTCTCTCTCTCTCTCTCTCTCTCTCTCTCTCTCTCTCTCTCTCTCTCTCTCTCTCTCTCTCTCTCTCTCTCTCTCTCTCTCTCTCTCTCTCTCTCTCTCTCTCTCTCTCTCTCTCTCTCTCTCTCTCTCTCTCTCTCTCTCTCTCTCTCTCTCTCCCTCCCTCTCTCTCTCTCCCTCTCGATCTCTCTCCCTCTCTCTCCTCTGAGGCAGATTCCCACATCAGTCAGAGGGAACCAATGGCTTTTAGCTCTTTTGAATTGGGTGATTAATCACTGTGTGTGCGTGCGCGCATGTGTGTGTGAAAATATAATAATATAATTGTAATTAAACCGCTATAGAACTATTCATTACATAATTAATCTCAAAGCTCTTTATACAACAATTTGTGTGTTTTTGTTTTCATGTGTCTGGTATTATGTAGGCAAATATGTAATTTGCTCACAAAATGTTGTTCAGCCTCCAAAAAGTTATCAAAGACTAGTGACTCAATACTGAAAGGCAAACTAAACTAAGTTAGTAAATACAGACTCTGTTTTGCATTATGTTTGTTTAGCAGTTAGTCAGTATTTCTGTGTTCCGTTCAGCCCTCGAGAACCACACACAGAGGCAATCAAAGGAGACAGAGATATGACTTGGGAATACTGGGAAGGATTTGGAAAAAAGGAGGAAGATAAACTAAAAATATAATCAGCTCACTGCTCGTAGGCAGACCTCCTGCTCCTTTCAATTCAATTCAATTCAAGGGGCTTTGTTGGCATGGGAAACATGTGTTAACATTGCCAAAGCAAGTAAGGTATATAATATATAAAGTGAAATAAGCAATAAAAATTAACAGTAGACATCACACATACAGAAGTTTTAAAACAATAAAGACATTACAAATGTCATATTATATATATATACAGTGTTTTTACAATGTGCAAATGGTAAAGGACACAAGATAAAATAAATAAGCATAGATATGTGTTGTATTTACAATGGTGCGTGTTCTTCACTGGTTGCCCTTTTCTCGTGGCAACAGGTCACAAATCTTGCTGCTCTGATGGCACACTGTGGAATTTCACCCAGTAGATATGGGAGTTTTTCAAAATTGGATTTTTTTCGAATTCTTTGTGGATCTGTGTAATCTGAGGGAAATATGTCTCTCTAATATGGTCATACATTGGGCAGGAGGTTAGGAAGTGCAGCTCAGTTTCCACCTCATTTTGTGGGCAGTGAGCTGTCTTCTCTTGAGAGCCATGTCTGCCTACGGCGGCCTTTCTCAATAGCAAGGCTATGCTCGCTGAGTCTGTACATAGTCAAATGAGAGAGGAGGAAGAGAGGAGGGAGACAGGAGGAAAGAGGAGGAGAGTGGAGAGAGAGGAGGAGAGAGGAGAGAGAAGAGCAGAGAGAGGGAGGGGAGGAGATGAGACAGAGGAGAGAGGGGAGGAAATGAGGAGGAAGAGAGGAGAGAGAAAGAGAGGAGAAAGTGAGGAGGAGACGGGAAAGGGAGGAAAAGAGGAGAAGGAGAGGAAACATTTGGTGATCACAAGAAGATGAAAATCGTTCCAAGCTTCCAATTTGCTTGTTCACCACCTGGGTAGTACCTGTGGAGGAGATCTAATGAACCACCTGGGTAGTACCTGTGGAGGAGGGGATCTAATGAACCACCTGGGTAGTACCTGTGGAGGAGGGGATCTAATGAACCACCTGGGTAGTACCTCTGGAGGAGATTTAATGAACCACCTGGGTAGTACCTGTGGAGGAGGGGATCTAATGAACCGCCTGGGTAGTACCTGTGGAGGAGGGGATCTAGTTAACCACCTGGGTAGTACCTCTGGAGGAGATTTAATGAACCACCTGGGTAGTACCTGTGGAGGAGGAGATCTTATTAACCACCTGGGTAGTACCTGTGGAGGAGATCTTATTAACCACCTGGGTAGTACCTGTGGAGGAGATCTTATTAACCACCTGGGTAGTACCTGTGGAGGAGATCTTATTAACCACCTGGGTAGTGTCTGTGGAGGAGATCTAATTCACCCCTCACCGATTTTATGAGGGGAAACCTCTGGACGGAGGAGAGGAAAGATACTAGGAGGGACAACCTGTGATGGAAGAGAGGAGAGGAGTGAAGGAAGGATTGAAGAAGAGAAGGAGATAGAAGTATATCAATGTTAGTAAACCCTGAATTATGTTAGGAGGAGTGAGGTATGAGATAACATCCTGCCATGTAAAGTATTAATTTATGTTCTTTTCAACACAATCTCACAATACATTTTTGCAAATATGTACAAAAAGTGTTTCAGCAGACTTCGTGTTTGTTTATTAGTTTGAAAATACACTTATTTCTATGAGACTTCATTCATAGGAAAACACATTTTTTGGGTGGAGCAATCTTCAGTACAACATTTTGGAAGTTATTGAAGCAATGCATTTTGGGCAATGGTGTTCTACATTGCCTTTTTTGTGTCCCACATTTTTTTATAGAAAACAAAAAACAAACAAACGTGTTAGCAGCCCAATATTGGGCTGTTATCCAGGTTGTCACCTAAACAATTACAATATAATAGTGGCCTTACGTTTTTTTTTAACAATTGTTTTATTAATACCTGTACTGTTTTCTATGATTGTTCTGCTTCTTACTTTGAGATTCTGTTGCTATGTCTGATGTCATGAGGGTTGCCAGCTTGAAGAAAAAAATCTGTTTTCCTTTTTTTTGTTGTGGTATCGATGAAGGCATTTGATTGGGGAATTGGGATACGTATTCGGAGAAATGAATGAATCCATAAATGTGGGGAAACAGAAGATCACTTCCAGCTCACGTCTCGTTCTGTGATCTAGTAGTGGGAAACATTCTGTTTTTCCACACGGTGTTGTGTGTAACTACATTGATATATCTAGTAACAATGGATAAGCAACAATGAGTGTGACAGATAGAACTAGTCCCTACAGGTGTGACCAAGACGTTAAAGCTCCCTGAAGCTGAATGGAAAGTGCTATGCCCTGATCAGTTATTCAGAGGAAAATCCTCTCTGACTGTCTAATTTACATAAGTTAACTTACAGGTGTGGACGCAAAACAAACACATTCTACACATTTACAAACGACCTATTTTTAAACTGTCATTACAACCACTATGTTCTTTTGTTTTACGGAAGCTTCTATATCTAATAACCTGACAATGATCCACATAATATGTAGCAAAAATTGAAATGGTGTTTTTACATTGATTAAAACCAGAGACCCAGAGCTGTAACATTGTATACCACACACTGCATTTGAGGAACAATGGGAAAGTAAATCTACTTGGATAGTTGATAAACTTGTAACTTCACTTTTGAGAAAATGGGCCTTGAATGAATAGGTACACCTACTGGAGAGCTCTTCTTTCTCTACACCCAGTCAGCATCGTTCACACCCTCTAAAGCTTTAGCCCCACCCATCTCATTAATGATTCACACGTGAGGCCCTAAACAACCAAACATTTCATGATTGAAGGCTGGTTTCTACTACGGGTGTGATCGTAATCTGCAGTGCCGTAGTGTGCTCAGGGCGTTCGTAATCTCAGAGCGTTGTCACATTGTACATTTGTAAATTCAGAGCATTTCATTCTCAAATCTTTCAGAGCGCATTTTACTCGCCCTTGCAAAGCTGATTAGGCTGTTTTCATGTTATCCAGAGTGTTGGTGACTGCAACTGTGCTGCTGGCAACTATTTAATTAAGCTTTTTTATCAATGTTTACTGACACCGGCCATATTCAACGGGTGTTGATTAAGCATTCGTAAATGTGTCAGTTATTCTGTGCCCTGGCACACTCAGACGAGAGTGCTCTGAATTCGGAGTAGACAGACAGAGCAAATTTACCAGCTATGTCTATCGACAGTTGTCGCAGAGACATCATAAATATGTTATTCAAATAGTTACTTGCATAGAGGAGTCTTTGTTTGGACATGGAGCTAGCTAGTTAAACAATTCATCATAATCCCAACTCATGACGTTACTACCCTGCATGAATCTGCAGGTAGCTAACCAACCAGGTTCAATGTTAGTAACGTTAGGCTATAGCTAGCAATGCAAATGTCTCTGAGATACGAATCACATTACTACACAGATCATACATGTAACTATAGCTAGCTAGCTAACGGTACACTTTAACTTGAACTGAAAACGACTTTCTGACTAAATTAGAAATGTGGAATATCTGAAAATGTAGCGAGTTAGACTCTCTTAACTGTATACATGGATGGACGCTTCTCCCTCTCTGTCACCGATGCCATGGTTGCCCTTCGTTTGAAGATGTAATCCAGAGAACAACCTTCTGTGTGTTCTCTTTTCGACTCCGTCTGCATATTTGCAATCAAACGTCAGAATTTTCTCCATCTTCTTAGCTATCATACTCTAATTGAACTGATTTGAAAACTCGTTCTTCCAGAAAATGGCAAATATACCGAAGGCTAAATGAAGCAGAAGTTTATGACTATTCAACCATGTTAATCATGACTGAGACATGAAGACTACAAACATTTAACCAGTTAAAGATAATGAATATATGACAACGAGATACAAATATTGTGTGTGTGTGTGTGTGTGTGTGTGTGTGTGTGTGTGTGTGTGTGTGTGTGTTATGGTGTGTATTATAATTTCCTATCAGAAAATGTGCGCCATTCCCCAAACAAATACCTGCATCGATACCATAAAAATAAATCTGGTAACCCTCACACAATGCGACATAGCCTTGTATAAAATTCATTATGAAAGAGATGGTATAATGAAGACCAAAATGTGGAGCCTTGTATTAAATGCATTATGATGAAAATAGTGTCATGTAGACGACATGAAATATGAAATGTGTTATGAAGAAAACACTGTCTACTGATGCCGACACGAAAAAAGTGCGGCAAAATCCCAAAGTTTTAGGTGATAACAAGCGTAGAAAACAGTATTGGCATTCATTTTATTTATGTATTTACTACGTAAGGCTACTATTATATTATAATTATTTAGGTGACAACCTGGTAGTTTAACAATATTGGTTTGCTAACACATTTTTGTTTATATATAAATACATGTGGACACCAAAAAAGGCCGTGTAGAACACCATTGCCCAAAATGCATTTCTCCAATGACTTTCAAAAGATTGTTCTGAAATGTTCCCCCCAAAAAATGTATTTTCTTCGAAATGAAGTCATCTTTTCAAAAACAGACGAAGTATGCTAAATACATTTTCTACATATTTGCACAAATTAAAGGTGAAATTGTAAAGTATTGCACAGGATGGATTCATGTTACTTACTGAGACAGCATCCTCCCATGTAAAGGATGGATTCATGTTACTTACTGAGACAGCATCCTCCCATGTAAAGGATGGATTCATGTTACTTACTGAGACAGCATCCTCCCATGTAAAGGATGGATTCATGTTATTTACTGAGACAGCATCCTCCCATGTAAAGGATGGATTCATGTTATTTACTGAGACAGCATCCTCCCATGTAAAGGATGGATTCATGTTATTTACTGAGACAGCATCCTCCCATGTAAAGGATGGATTCATGTTATTTATTGAGACAGCATCCTCCCATGTAAAGGATGGATTCATGTTATTTACTGAGACAGCATCCTCCCATGTAAAGGATGGATTCATGTTATTTATTGAGACAGCATCCTCCCATGTAAAGGATGGATTCATGTTATTTACTGAGACAGCATCCTCCCATGTAAAGGATGGATTCATGTTATTTACTGAGACAGCATCCTCCCATGTAAAGGATGGATTCATGTTACTTACTGAGACAGCATCCTCCCATGTAAAGGATGGATTCATGTTATTTATTGAGACAGCATCCTCCCATGTAAAGGATGGATTCATGTTATTTACTGAGACAGCATCCTCCTATGTAAAGGATGGATTCATGTTATTTATTGAGACAGCATCCTCCCATGTAAATGATGGATTCATGTTATTTACTGAGACAGCATCCTCCCATGTAAAGGATGGATTCATGTTATTTATTGAGACAGCATCCTCCCATGTAAAGGATGGATTCATGTTATTTACTGAGACAGCATCCTCCCATGTAAAGGAAGGATTCATGTTATTTACTGAGACAGCATCCTCCCATGTAAATGATGGATTCATGTTATTTATTGAGACAGCATCCTCCCATGTAAAGGATGGATTCATGTTATTTAGACACATTGATGTGTGATATCTGAGATGTGATTATGTCAGGATCTAGAGGCAGAGGATGTTTGAGGTGTCTAGGTGTTTGACTGCTGAAACAGAGAGGCAGAGGGATGTTTTTTATTTGTATTTATTTATTTCACCTTTATTTAACCAGGCAGGCCAGATGAGAACAAGTTCTTATTTACAACTGCGACCTGGCCAAGATAAAGCAAGGCAGTGCGACAAAAACAACAACACCGAGTTACATATGGGATAAACAAACATACAGTCAATAACACAATAGAAAAATCTGTATACAGTGTGTGCAAATGGAGTAAGGAGGTAAGGCAATAAATAAGCCAATAGTGGTGAAGTATTTACAAATTAGCAATTTACACTGGAGTGATAAATGTGCAAATAAGGATGTGCAAGTAGAGATACTGGTGTGCAAAAAAGAGCAGAAAAACAAAAACAAATATGGGGAAGAGGTAGATAGTTTGTTGGATGGGCTGTTTACAGATGGGCTGTGAACAGCTGCAGTCATCTGTGAGCTGCTCTGACAGCTGATGCTTTAAGCTAGTGAGGGAGAAATAAGTCTCCAGCTTCAGTGATTTTTGCAATTCGTTCCAGTCATTGACAGCAGTGAACTGGATGGAAAGGCGACCAAAGGTGGTGTTGGTTTTGGGGATGACCAGTGAAATATACCTGCTGGAGCGTGGGCTACAGGTGGGTGTTGCTATGGTGACCAGTGAGCTGAGATAAGGTGGGTCTTTCCTTGGCAAAGACTTATAGAGGACCTGGAGCCAGTGGGTCTGTTGATGAATATGTAGCAAGGACCAGCCAACGAGAGCATACAGGTCGCAGTGGTGGGTAGGCTATGGGGCTTTGGTGACAAAACGGATGGCACTGTGATAGACTGCATCCAATTTGCTGAGTAGAGTGTTGGAGGCTAATTTGTAAATGACATCTCCGAAGTCAAGGATTGGTAGGATAGTCAGTTTTACGAGGGTACGATTGGCAGCACGAGTGAAGGAGGCTTTATAGCGAAATAGGAGATTGGAGATGCTTAATGTGAATCTGGAAGGAATCTGTAAGGAGAGGAGGAGAGGAGAGTTTGCAGTCTAACCAGACACCTAGGTATTTATAGTTGTCCACATATTCTAAGTTTGAACCGTCCAGAGTAGTGATGCTAGGCGGGCAGGTGTTGAGGGAATTTTTATCAATGATGACTAATTGTGTATACATTTCAATCAGGACTGACTAATCAGAATACTATTATGTTACTGTATATGTACTAATCAGAATACTACATGTTACTGTATATATACTAATCAGAATACTATTATGTTACTGTATATGTACTAATCAGAATTCTATTATGTTGCTGTATATGTATGAGTTTTCTTTCTTGATCCCAGTACTGAATATAATGTGTGTGAATGTGGTCAAGAGTTAGAACAATGACTGTCTGTTCCTTGGTAGAAATGAAGGAACGATAACTTCAGACTGGCTAGAATGCTTATCTATAGAATAAGACCTTGACTCATAAATTATATGATCTTAATAGGGAGAGACGATGTGAGAACCTTACAGCCTTTGCACTGGAACGGAGATGGCACAGGTTGGTGCTGAAACTAATGACGTCATTTTCAGTTTATAACCTGTGGTAAACTGTATCATGTTCAGTATTCTCATGAATAAAGGCTGCTATTTGACTTTAAGATCTGTCGATCTCTATAAAATAAGGATCATACAAATTCTTATGAATTGACAGAATGTTTAATTTTAATTGGGAATTAACTTCTTGCGTCGAGCAATCCCTTATCCAGGAGCGTAATCATAGCCTCAAGCTCATTACCATAACGCAACGTTAACTATTAATGAAAATCGCAAATGAAATGAAATAAATATATTGGCTCACAAGCTTAGCATTTTGTTAACAACACGGTCATCTCAGATTTTCAAAATATGCTTTTCAACCATAGCTACACAAGCATTTGTGTAAGAGTATTGATAGCTAGCATAGCATTAAGCCTAGCATTCAGCAGGCAACATTTTCACAAAAACAAGAAAAGCATTCAAATAAAATCATTTACCTTTGAAGAACTTCGGATGTTTTCAATGAGGAGACTCTCAGTTAGATAGCAAATGTTCAGTTTTTCCAAAAAGATTATTTGTGTAGGAGAAATTGCTCCGTTTTGCTCATCACGTTAGGCTAAGAAAAAAAAAGAAAATTCAATCATTACAACGCCAAGCTTTTTTCCAAATTAACTCCATAATATTGACAGAAACATGGCAAACGTTGTTTAGAATCAATCCTCAAGGTGTTTATCACATATCTATTCAATGATAAATCATTCGTGGCAGTTGCCTTTCTCCTCTGAACCAAATGGAAAAGTGCACGCAGCTGGAGATTGCGCAATAATTTCGACAGAGGACACCTAGCGGACACCTGATAAATGTAGTCTCTTATGGTCAATCTTCCAATGATATGCCTACAAATACGTCACAATGCTGCAGACGCCTTGGGGAAACGACAGAAAGTGTAGGCTCATTCCTGGTGCATTCACAGCCATATAAGGAGACATTGGAACACAGCGCATTCAAAATCTGGGGCACTTCCTGTATGAAATTTCATTTTGGTTTCGCGTGTAGCATTAGTTCTGTGGCTCTCACAGACAATATCTTTGCAGTTTTGGAAACGTCAGAGTGTTTTCTTTCCAACGCTGTCAATTATATGCATAGTCGAGCATCTTTTAGTGACAAAATATCTTGTTTAAAATGGGAAAAAAAAATTATCCAAAAATTAAAAGAGCGCCCCCTATATTGAAGAAGTTAAAACAGAGGAATTAAATTCCTGCAACAGCAGGTGCAGGCAGCAATCGGTTGAAGAGCCTGCATTTAGTTTTACTAGCATTTAAGAGCAGTTGAAGGCCACGGAAGGAGTGTTGTATGGCATTGAAGCTCGTCTGGAGGTTAGTTACCACAGTGTCCAAGGAGTGGCCAGATGTTTACAGAATGGTGTCGTCTGCATAGAGGTGGATCAAAGAATCACCAGCAGCGAGAGCGACATCATTTATGTATACAGAAAAGAGAGTCGGCCCGAGAATTGAACCCTGTGGCACCGTCATAGAGACTGCCAGAGGTCCGGACAACAGGCCCTCTGATTTGACACACTGAACTCTATCTGAGAATTAGTGGCTGAGGTGCACCCATGACCAGCTCTGAAACCAGATTGCATAGCGGAGAAAGTGCGGTGGAATTCGAAATGTTCGGTAATCTGTTTGTTCACTTGGCTTTAGAAAGGACAGACTTTAGAAAGGCAGGGCAGGATGGATATAGGTCAGTAACAGTTTGGGTCTTGAGTTACTCCCCCTTTGAAGAGCGTGATGACCTTGCCCGCTTTCCAATCTTTAGGAATCTCAGATGATAAAAAAAGAGAGGTTGAATTAGTAATAGGGGTTGCAACAATTGTGGCGGACAATTTTAGGAAGACAGGGTCCAGATTGTCTATCCCAGCTGTTTTCTAGGGATCCAGATTTTGCAGCTCTTTCAGAACATCAGCTGTCTGGATTTGAGTGAAAGAGAAGCGGGGGGGGGGGGGCTTGGGCAAGTTGCAGCGGGGGTGCATTTTGGCCAGGGTTGGAGTAACCAGGTGGAAAGCATGGCCAGCCGTAGAGAAATGCTTATTCAAATTCTCGATAATCATGGATTTATCAGTCAGTGGTGACAGTGTTTTCTAGTCTCAGTGCCGTGGGCAGCTTGGAGGAGGTGCTCTTATTCTCCATGGACTTTACAGTGTCTCAAAACCTTGAGAGGCAGGGGGGGATGTCTGAGGTGTCTAGGTGTTTGACTGCTGAAACAGAGATTCAGGGGGATGTCTGAAGTTTCTAGGTGTTTGACTGCTGAAACAGTCAATTATATTTTTCCTGAAGAGGTTTGATGTAAAGACGTTCTTATATAACTCACACACACACACACAAACACACACACGCGCTCCCCCTCCAACTCAGAGCTCCAAGGTGGGTCTTGGCTGTTGCCTTGGCAACATGGAGAGTAAAGTGGTAGAGAAGAAGAGCAGAGAGGAGGAGAAGAGGAGGAGAGGAGGGGGAAAGGAGAAGAAGAGGAAAGGAGGAGAGGAAGAAATGAGGAGAGGAGGAGAGGAGGAAAGGAGAGGAGGAGGAGGGAAAGGAGGAGAAGAGGAGGAGAAGATGAGAGGAGGAGAGGAGGAATAGAGGAGAGGTGTAAGATAGTGGGAAAGGAGGTGAGGAGGAGGAGAAGAAGGAGAGGGAGGGAGGAGAAGAGGCTTTGTGGTTATCGTTTAAAGTCAAGTATGACAACAGACTGTTAATGGCTTATGCTAGTACCGGTATTCAACGGTGTTTCCATAAGTGACATGCTTGCCCAAAAAGGTAGAATGTGTTGGGGGAGGCACAGGTGGTCCTCGTAACGCCTTAGCCCACTGATGTAGGGAGAGGTGGGTCACCAGTGGTAGAGCAGCCACAATAGGAGGTAAATGACTTCCTGGACCAGACTTTTGGGAATTCGGTCAAATTGGCAGATTTTTGTTTGAAAAGTTTGTGAGGTCAGCTGAGATCAGAGATGGTGAGGTTAGACCAGTTGTATCTATCTGAGCTCTACTGTAGTAGGGTTGGAAGGTTAGACCTGTTGTATCTATCTGAGCTCTAATTTAGTAGGGTGGGAAGGTTAGACCAGTTGTATCTATCTGAGCTCTACTGTAGTAGGGTGGGAAGGTTAGACCAGTTGTATCTATCTGAGCTCTACTGTAGTAGGGTGGGAAGGTTAGACCAGTTGTATCTATCTGAGCTCTACTGTAGTAGGGTCGGAAGGTTAGACCAGTTGTATCTATCTGAGCTCTACTGTAGTAGGGTGGGAAGGTTAGCCTCTTACATCTATGGGGGCGCTATTTCATTTTTGGATGAAAAACGTTCCCGTTTTAAACAAGATATTTTGTCACAAAAAGATGCTCGACTATGCATATAATTGATAGCATTCGAAAGAAAACACTCTGACGTGTCCAGAAATACCAAGATATTCTCTGTGCGTGCCCTAGAACGTGAGCTTCAGGCAAAACCAAGATGAGATGGCATCCAGGAAATGACAAGGATTTTTGAGGCTCTGTTTTCCATTGTCTCCTTATATGGCTGTGATCGCGAGAGGAATGAGCCTGCCCTTTCTGTCGTTTCCCCAAGGTGTCTGCAGCATTGTGACGTATTTGTAGGCAGATCATTGGAAGATTGACCATAAGAGACCACATTTACCAGGTGTCCGCCCGGTGTCCTGCGCCGAAATTGGTCCGCAAAAGTCACCTGCCAGTATTTTTCCATGCGATACAGTGAGGAAAGCAAGCTTCCACGAACTGCATATCAATGAAGAGATATGTGAAAAAACACCTTGAGGATTGATTCCAAACAACGTTTGCCATGTTTCGGTCGATATTATGTAGTTAATCCGGAAAAAGTTTTACGTTGTAGGTGACTGAATTTTCGGTTCGTTTCGGTAGCCAGACGCAATGTAGAAAACGGAACGATTTCTCCTACACACAGACGCTTTCAGGAAAAACTGCGCATTTGGTATGTAACTGAGAGTCTCCTCATTGAAAACATCAGAAGCTCTTCAAAGGTAAATGATTTTATTTATTTGGTTATCTGGTTTTTGTGAAAATGTTGCGTGCTAAATGCTACTCAAAATGCTATGCTAGCTTTGCATACTCTTACACAAATTAGTCAATTTCTATGGTTCAAAAGCATATTTTGAAAATCTGAGATGACAGTGTTGTTAAGAAAAGGCTAAGCTTGAGAGCAGACGCATTATTTTCATTTTATTTGCGATTTTCAGAAATCGTTAACGTTGCGTTATGCTAATGAGCCTGAGGCTTTAGTCACAAACCCGGATCCGGGATGGGGAGTTTCAAGAAGTTAGACCAGTTGTATATATCTGAGCTCTACTGTAGTAGGGTGGGAAGGTTAGACCAGTTGTATCTACCTGAGCTCTACTGTAGTAGTGTGGGAAGGTTAGACCAGTTGTATCTATCTGAGCTCTACTGTAGTAGGGTTGGAAGGTTAGACCAGTTGAGTATGAAGAAGCGCTCTCACTTGAGGAAATGTGTTACTGCTGTCTCGACAACAAAAAGGTAGTGGGAAACGTGGTTCAGAGAAAATTAAAACCGTGACGATGATCATCCCTCATGGGGTGTTTTTTCTCTCTCTTCGTCTGGTTTCTCTGTGGTTTCTTCTGGTTTTCTTTTCTCTTTTCTACATGGAGGTACTAAAGGTAGATTATCTCAATACTAATGGGGGAAGGAACAGGAATAAGAGGGCTTATGTGATCAAGAGGGGTGTATGGTTTTAGGGGGTGACTGGAACTGTACAGTGGATTTTACTGATGGTCGCACCGCTGAAGAACCTCACCTGCAGTCAGCCACTTGCCTGTCTGGTCTATGAACTGAGTTTGAGCTTTCTGATGTGTGGAGAGTAAGGAATGCAAAAGTTAGGCAGTACACATGGTTAAAGGTTAATGAAGGTGGTGTCGGTGCAGCAAGGTTAGACAGGTTGTATGTATCTGATCACTACTGTAGTAGGGTGGGAAGGTTAGACAGGTTGTATGTATCTGATCACTACTGTTGTAGGGTGGGAAGGTTAGACAGGTTGTATGTATCTGATCACTACTGTAGTAGGGTGGGAAGGTTAGACAGGTTGTATGTATCTGATCACTACTGTAGTAGGGTGGGAAGGTTAGACAGGTTGTATGTATCTGAGCTCTACTGTAGTAGGGTGGGAAGGTTAGACAGGTTGTATGTATCTGAACACTACTGTAGTAGGGTGGGAAGGTTAGACAGGTTGTATGTATCTGAGCTCTACTGTAGTAGGGTGGGAAGGTTAGACAGGTTGTATGTATCTGATCACTACTGTAGTAGGGTGGGAAGGTTAGACAGGTTGTATGTATCTGAACACTACTGTAGCCGGGTTGGAAGGTTAGACAGGTTGTATGTATCTGATCACTACTGTAGTAGGGTGGGAAGGTTAGACAGGTTGTATGTATCTGATCACTACTGTAGTAGGGTGGGAAGGTTAGACAGGTTGTATGTATCTGAGCACTACTGTAGTAGGGTTGGAAGGTTAGACAGGTTGTATGTATCTGAGCACCATTGTAGTAGGGTTGAAAGGTTGGACAGGTTGTATGTATCTGATCACCATTGTAGTAGGGTTGGAAGGTGTGACATAACTCCTGTGGGTTACTCTGATCACCATATCATTATTGTTGATATTCACTTGCTCTGTCCACGAAGGTCATGACCTTATTGGTATTTTAATGTTTAGTTATTACATGATGCCAAGTTTTGTTAAAAGTTTTCAAAAAACAGAAAGGTTATTTGAGTCCTCGAGTCAATGGTGGGAGGTTGGGAAGGCCCAAATATGTGTGTTTTGTCAACAGTATACTGCTCTGTCTCATATTGAAGTTAAAGAGACTATCAAGGCCCTTGAACAGGACATCAAATCTATTGAAATAAAATTGCTCACTCAGAATGACCCCGGACTAGTCATGAACTTACAGAATAAGAGATATGAACTGAGGTTGTTTCTACATGAAAGAGTGAAGGGTGCCTTGATTAGGTTTAGCTTTGCCAACGTTGAAGGATATGGATGAGTAGGTTTAGCTTTGCCACGCTGAAGGATATGGATGAGTAGGTTTAGCTTTGCCACGCTGAAGGATATGGATGAGTAGGTTTAGCTTTGCCACGCTGAAGGATATGGATGAGTAGGTTTAGCTTTGCCACGCTGAAGGATATGGATGAGTAGGTTTAGCTTTGCCACGCTGAAGGATATGGATGAGTGGGTTTAGCTTTGCCACGCTGAAGGATATGGATGAGTATGTTTAGCTTTGCCACGCTTAAGGATATGGATGAGTAGGTTTAGCTTTGCCACGCTGAAGGATATGGATGAGTAGGTTTAGCTTTGCCACGCTGAAGGATATGGATGAGTAGGTTTAGCTTTGCCACGCTGAAGGATATGGATGAGTAGGTTTAGCTTTGCCACGCTGAAGGATATGGATGCTTCTAGCTTATGTTTTATTTTTATTAACCACTAGGACAGTCGACATTATAACGCAAACAGATGGTCTGCCTTCGTCTCCCTGGTGGGAATGTGACCACCAATGACGGTGAGATGCGCCAACAACGCCGTGGATTTCTACTCTGCCCTCTACAAGGCGGAGGATTGTGAATCTCTGTGTGCTGAACAGTCGTTACACAGTCTGTCTCAATTGGGCCCTGAGCAGAGAACTGCTTTGGACTTTGACATTACTCTGCGGGAGCTGCAGCTCTCATCAGGCCGAGGCTCTGGCATCGATGGCTTACCGTCTGAGTTCTATAAGCATTTATGGGGGTCTATTGGGGAGGATTTTTATGAAGTGGTCGTCAAATCTTTTAATGAGGGATCTCTTCCTGTATCCTGTCAATGTGCTGTGCTTTCATTGTTGCCAAAAAAGGGAGATTTGGCTCTTTTAAAAAACTTGTGACCTGTTGCATTGCTGTGTGCAAAATATAAAATGATATCTAAGTGTCTCTCAAACAGGTTGAAAGAATATCTGGGGCTGTTGGTCCACAAGGACCAGTCTTACTGTGTACCTGACCGCTCTATAGTAGATGTTTCTAATAAGATATGTTTTAGACATTTGTAAACTGTCTTATGTGAATTTTGGTTTACTTTCTTTGGATCAGGAGAAGGCTTTTGACCGTGTGGACCACCAGTACTTGTTTAAACAATGAAAGCTTTTGGGTTTGGGGAGGGTTTTTGTCTTGGATGAGTTTACTGTATACTGGGGCCTCATGTATGGTGAAGGTGGGGGGTGGGTTGAGCTGCCCCATTAACGTCCAAAGGGGCATCATGCAGGGATGCCCAATTTCAGGACAGTTATATTGTCTGCCAATTTAACCAATGCTTTGTTTTCTAAGAGCGAGGTTTATTGGTTTCTCTGTGCCAGAGGTTATGAAGGGTCCCGCAATAGCACTGTCTGCCTATGCAGATGACGTGACAGTTTTTATTACAGGGGGTGAGGATGTTAAGGTTCTCTCAAACACTTTCAAGGTGTATGAGGGGGCCTCCTCAGCTGGAGTCAATTGGGAAATGAGTGTATCGCTTTGGGCAGGTCAGCTTCAGACGGGGTCCGCTAAACGGTTACCAGGGGGGCTTCAAAGGGGGTCCGCTCCACGGTTACCAGGGGGGCTTCAGATGGGGTCCGCTAAACGGTTACCAGGGGGGTTTCAAAGGGGGTCCGCTCCACGGTTACCAGGGGGGCTTCAGATGGGGTCCGCTAAACGGTTACCAGGGGGGCTTCAAAGGGGGTCCGCTCCACGGTTACCAGGGGGGCTTCAGACGGGGTCCGCTAAACGGTTACCAGGGGGGCTAAAATAAAAATAAAATAAAAAATAAAATGTATCATACTAGAGGACGACAGAAATTATTTTATTTCGGTGTAGATGAGGGAAGGGCAGGTTAAGATATAAACATGACAGCCAGACAAGCCAGTGTATGAATCAAACAGATTTGCTTATGAATGGAGAGGAAATTAGCTGATTTTTGTGATCTGTAAGGGAAGTAACATTAATGTGTCAAGCAGATTAGTTAACTCCTGAAGCTCTCAACCTCAACACTAGATGAGAAGAGTTCCTCTGTCCAGTGTCTGTGTTCTTTTGCCCATCTTAATCTTTTCTTTTAATGGCCAGTCTGAGATATGGCGCTTTCTTTGCAACTCTGCCTTGAAAGCCAGCATCCCGGAGTCACCTCTTCACTGTTGACGTTGAGACTGATGTTTGGCGGGTGCTATTTAATAAAGCTGCCAGTTGAGACTGAAATTTAAAAATGTATAAACCCATAACTAGAGACTCAACGAATAGGGTACAACAAAGGGCTGCTGTTTTTATTCAGCACTGTCAACACTAAAGTGTTGAACATCCTCCATACTTTCACTCACACTACAACCAGCACTGTAGCTGCACTGAATGACTAAAGCAAAGTGTTCCAATAAGCTTGCTTTGTTATTTTTAGCTGTTTGTCTCATTTTTAATATCGAGGAATGTTTCACTTTCCCTGGTAATAGGAGTAACAACATGAATTGGGGAATGAGGTAGAAATAATGCAGTCCGCCATCCGCTGGAATACTGTATCCCCTTTTCTCTGAGAGGCAGCCTCACCAAAGCTCCTTCCCTCCCCTCCGACTGACCATCAGATGCAGGGCATCAGTCCAGTAAAATATATGTATACAGTGGGGCAAATAAGTATTTAGTCAGCCACCAATTGTGCAAGTTCTCCCACTTAAAAAGATGAGGCCTGTAATTTTCATCATAGGTACACTTCAACTAACTATGCCACTTTGTTTACATACTCATCTCATATGTATATACTGTACTCGATACCATCTACTGTATCTTGCCTATGCTGCTCTGTACCATCACTCATTCATATATCCTTATGTACACATGCTTTATCCCCTTACACTGTGTATAAGACAGTAGTTTAGGAATTGTTAGTTAGATTACTTGTTGGTTATTACTGCATTGTCGGAACTAGAAGCACAAGCATTTCGCTACACTCGCATTAACATCTGCTAACCATGTGTATGTGACAAATAAAATTTGATTTGATTTGATTTGATTTGACTATGACAGACAAAATGAGGGGAAAAAAATCTTGAAAATCACATTGTAGGATTTTTATGAATTTGATTTATTTCCCAGTGGTAAGCTACCAATGGTATATATTAACCTTGGATTGCAATTGCTATGTATTGGCCATTGAGAGACTTTGAAGCCACCTGTCGGAAATATTGGCACTACCCAGTAGGAGCAGTTCTCCATAGGAATGAGTGGAATTCAAAGGACAAAATTGTGTATTTAATTACTTTGTTGTTGTAGTGGGGACAGTAATATTAATCATCTCTAAAAATCATACTTGAAAGAAAATGTTTTTATACATTTGTTCATTTTATTTGTATGTTTATCGCACATAATATAATTTTAAAGTATGCATTAAGGCACTGTAATAGAATAATGTGGCAAAAACAAATGTAGACATTAACACATGCATTTCTATATCTTCCGAAATAATTTTTACAATTATTATTTGACCTTGCTGGTCATCTATGAATGTTTGAACATCCTGGCCATGTACTGTTATAATCTCAACACGACACAGCCAGAAGAGGGCTGGCCACCCCTCATAGCCTGGTTTCTTCCTAGTTTCCTGCCTTCCTAGGGAGTTTTTTCTAGCCACCGTGCTTCTACATCTGCATTGCTTGCTGTTTGGGGTTTTAGGATGGGTTTCTGTACAGCACTTTGTGACATCGGCTGATGTAAAAAGGGCTTTATAAATACATTTGATTGATTGATTGATTGTTTCAAAGGGGGTCCGCTCCACAGTTACCAGGGGGGCTTCAGACGGGGTCCACTCCAAGGTTACCAGGGGGGCTTCAGACGGGGTCCGCTCCACGGTTACCAGGGGGGCTTCAGACGGGGTCCGCTCCACGGTTACCAGGGGGCTTCAGACGGGGTCCACTCCATGGTTACCAGGGGGGCTTCAGATAGGGTCCGCTCCACGGTTACCAGGGGGGCTTCAGATAGGGTCCGCTCCACGGTTACCAGGGGGGCTTCAGACGGGGTCCGCTCCAAGGTTACCAGGGGGGCTTCAGATAGGGTCCGCTCCACGGTTACCAGGTGGGCTTCAGATAGGGTCCGCTCCACGGTTACCAGGGGGGCTTCAGACGGGGTCCGCTCCAAGGTTACCAGGGGGGCTTCAGATGGGGTCCGCTCCATGGTTACCAGGGGGGCTTCACATGGGGTCCGCTCCATGGTTACCAGGGGAGCTTCAGACGGGGTCCACTCCAAGGTTACCAGGGGGCTTCAGATGGGGTCCGCTCCATGGTTACCAGGGGAGCTTCAGACGGGGTCCGATCCACGGTTACCAGGGGGCTTCAGATGGGGTCCGCTCCATGGTTACCAGGGGAGCTTCAGACGGGGTCCGCTCCGTGGTTACCAGGGGGGCTTCAGATGGGGTCCACTCCACGGTTACCAGGGGGCTTCAGATGGGGTCCGCTCCATGGTTACCAGGGGAGCTTCACATGTAATGAAGACTTTTTTGTCTTTTCTTGGTTCCATGTCTTTCAAAACAATTAATGGAAGGCTGTTGTGGAGAAGCTGTGTGCCAGGTTGTCTGGGTGGAAATGGGTGCTACCCCAGCTGTCTTATAGGGGAAGGGTGCAGGTAGCCAATAATCGAGCTGCTTCTACCCTGTGGCACAGACTAATGATTTTACAGGATCATTCGAGAGCTTCAGAGGACCCTTGTTAATTCCTCCCGGTCTGGACAACACTGGATTAAAGCTTTAGCCCTGGACATTTCTTCCAGGATCATGGCTTTCCGGCTTCAAGCCACCCGGAAACTGTTGTACAGTGATGGTTCTAGCTTGGTGGATACAGCATACACGTTGGTGGGCTGTTTAGACATAACACATTTTCCTCTAAAAGCTAAAGTGGGTTGATTTGTCTGCCCTGACTCCATTTTTATGAGTCTGTTACGTAGGCTTGGAGAGTTTCTGTCATGTCCCGTAAAGCTGGCCAACCCCCCCCTCTCTCCCCTGGTTTCTGTTTATGCTATAATGTTCTCTTTTCTCCAGCTCTTTTTCTTCTCTCACTCCTTTCCCTCTTCCATTATACCCTCAATATCCCAAGGTCCCATTCACTCATCCATTATACCCCTTAGTATTCTCAAGGTGTCTCCATCTCTCCCAGCATACCCCTCAGTATTCCCAGGTGACTCCATCTCTGCCAGTGTACTCCTCAGTATTCCCAGGTGTCTCCATCTCTCCCAGTGTACCCCTTAGTATTCCCAGGTGTCTCCATCTCTCCCAGTGTACCCCTCAGTATTCCCAGGTGTCTCCATCTCTCCCAGTGTACTCCTCAGTATTCCCAGGTGTCTCCATCTCTCCCAGAGTACCCCTCAGGATTCCCAGGTGTCTCCATCTCTCCCAGCTAAATCCTCAGTATGCCCAGGTGTCTCCATCTCTCCCAGTGTACCCCTTAGTGTTCCCAGGTGTCTCCATCTCTCCCAGTGTACACCTCAGTATTCCCGGGTGTCTCCATCTCTCCCACTCCCAACGTATTAATCAGTATGCCCAGGTGTCTCCATCTCTCCCAGCTAAATCCTCAGTATGCCCAGGTGTCTCCATCTCTCCCAGTGTACCCCTTAGTGTTCCCAGGTGTCTCCATCTCTCCCAGTGTACACCTCAGTATTCCCGGGTGTCTCCATCTCTCCCACTCCCAACGTATTAATCAGTATGCCCAGGTGTCTCCATCTCTCCCAGTGTACCCCTCAGTATTCCCAGGTGTCTCCCTCTATCCCAGCTAAATCCTTAGTATTCCCAGGTGTCTCCATCTCTCCCAGTGGACTCCACAGTATTCCCAGCCAGGTGTCTCCATCTCTCCCAGTGTACTCCTCAGTATTCCCAGGTGTCTCCATCTCTCCCAGTGTACCCCTCAGTAATCCCAGGTGTCTCCATCTCTCCCAGCGTTCTCCTCAGTAATCCCAGGTGTCTCCATCTCTCCCAGCGTACTCCTCTGTATTCCCAGGTGTCTCCATCTCTCCCAGCGTACTCCTCTGTATTCCCAGGTGTCTCCATCTCTCCCAGCATTCTCCTCAGTATTCCCAGGTGTCTCCATCTCTCCCAGCTTACTCCTCTGTATTCCCAGGTGTCTCCATCTCTCCCAGCGTACTCCTCTGTATTCCCAGGTGTCTCCATCTCTCCCAGCATTCTCCTCAGTATTCCCAGGTGTCTCCATCTCTCCCAGCATTCTCCTCAGTAATCCAAGGTGTCTCCATCTCTCCCAGCGTACCCCTCAGTATTCCCAGGTGTCTCCATCTCTCCCAGCGTACCCCTCAGTATTCCCAGGTGTCTCCATCTCTCCCAGTGTACCCCTCAGTAATCCCAGGTGTCTCCATCTCTCCCAGCGTTCTCCTCAGTAATCCCAGGTGTCTCCATCTCTCCCAGCGTACCCCTCAGTATTCCCAGGTGTCTCCATCTCTCCCAGCATACTCCTCAGTATTCCCAGGTGTCTCCATCTCTCCCAGCGTTCTCCTCAGTATTCCCAGGTGTCTCAATCTCTCCCAGTGTACCCCTCAGTATTCCCAGGTGTCTCCATCTCTCCCAGTGTACCCCTCAGTAATCCCAGGTGTCTCCATCTCTCCCAGCGTTCTCCTCAGTAATCCCAGGTGTCTCCATCTCTCCCAGCGTACTCCTCTGTATTCCCAGGTGTCTCCATCTCTCCCAGCGTACTCCTCAGTATTCCCAGGTGTCTCCATCTCTCCCAGCATACTCCTCAGTATTCCCAGGTGTCTCCATCTCTCCCAGCGTTCTCCTCAGTATTCCCAGGTGTCTCAATCTCTCCCAGTGTACCCCTCAGTATTCCCAGGTGTCTCCATCTCTCCCAGTGTACCCCTCAGTAATCCCAGGTGTCTCCATCTCTCCCAGCGTTCTCCTCAGTAATCCCAGGTGTCTCCATCTCTCCCAGCGTACTCCTCTGTATTCCCAGGTGTCTCCATCTCTCCCAGCGTACCCCTCAGTATTCCCAGGTGTCTCCATCTCTCCCAGTATTCTCCCCAGTTTTCCCAGGTGTCTCCATCTCTCCCAGCGTTCTCCCCAGTATTCCCAGGTGTCTCCATCTCTCCCAGCGTTCTCCTCAGTAATCCCAGGTGTCTCCATCTCTCCCAGTGTACCCCTCAGTATTCCCAGGTGTCTCCATCTCTCCCAGTGTACTCCTCAGTATTCCCAGCCAGGTGTCTCCATCTCTCCCAGCGTTCTCCTCAGTAATCCCAGGTGTCTCCATCTCTCCCAGCTTACTCCTCATGTTTTCCCAGGTGTCGTCATCTCTTATAGTTTTGTTTAATATTGTTAGAAGGAGCCGTTGAGTGGCACATTATTGCTTTTCACAGACAATGTCGGCTCCTATCAATTCTGTTACGAGCTCTCCTTCACACATCAGCAACTACTACACAGACAAAAGGGCTCTTCTGCTTTCTGCTAATGCTGTGTGTGTTTTGGGAGTGTGCATGCATGTGTGTGCTTGTCTGTTGTGTGTTAGTGTTTGTTTGTTGTTGTGTGTATGAGCGGGTGTGTGTTCTACACAACATTACAGTGTCTTTCTAATGCAGAGCAGTACTACACAACAATATATTACCTGCTGTCAAAGAAACAGATCTCAGCTGTTCCCAGCGTTGTCTCTGTGGTCACGGAAACAGATCTCAGCTGTTACCAGCGTTGTCTCTGTGGTCACGGAAACAGATCTCAGCTGTTACCAGCGTTGGCTCTGTTGTCACGGAAACAGATCTCAGCTGTTACCAGCGTTGTCTCTGTTGTCACGGAAACAGATCTCAGCTGTTACCAGCATTGTCTCTGTTGTCACGGAAACAGATCTCAGCTGTTACCAGCGTTGTCTCTGTTGTCACGGAAACAGATCTCAGCTGTTACCAGCGTTGTCTCCGTCTCTTTAATTGGTCACATCACGATAACCCTACACACAGTTCTCTGTGTCCTGCAGTCAGACATGTTCACTGGAATTAACATATACAGTAAAGGGGCAATCTGGATTTAAAAAAAAAACTAAAACAAGAGGACTCCCCACCATTTTTTTGGTGAAAAGCTCAAATTCATAGACAGAGCTATCATGACTGATCATCCATGATATCAACATTATATCAACATTAGTTTGAACCATGTTATGAGGCTATACAGTGTATGTTGACATTTACTTTGTTTATAAACATTGGAGTAAAACAGGTTTATATGTTGGGTTGTGATGGATTGTGACAGTTGAACTAAAGCTCATGAGTCATTTACACGTTAGGGAGCCTTCGGGAAGTATTCAGACCGCTTGACTTTTTCCACAATTTATTACGTTACAGCCTTATTCTATAATGGATTAAATAAAACCATTTCCTCATCAATCTACATACAATACCCCACAATGACAAAGCAATAACCATTTTTTGCGTGTGCAATTTTTTTGAAAACAATAACTTAAATGCTTTATTTACATAAGTATTGAGACTCTACATTGATCTGAGGCACATCCTGTTTCCATTTATCTTCTTTGACATGTTTCTACAACTTGTCCACCTGTATATATACGGTACCACAGTTGACTGGTCTGGAGAAGTGTTACAAAACATTTGAAGGTCCCCAAGAACACAGTGGCATCCATGTTTGGAACCACAAAGACTCTTCCTAGAGCCGGCCGCTCAGCCAAACTGAGCAATCGGGGGAGAAGGGTCTTGGTCAGGGAGGTGAAGCGAAAACTCCCCAAATACAGGTGTGCCAAGCTTGTAGCATAATACCCAAGAAGACCAGAGGCTGTTTTCGCTTCCAAAAGTGCTTCAACAAAGTACTGCATAAAGGCTCTGACTATTTGTGTAAACGTGATATTTCATTTTTTACTTATTTTATATGCAAAAAAAATCTACAAAATGTTTTTTCCTATGTATTTATTGTATAACAATGACGCTGTGGGTCGAGAAGGAGGTGAAAGGTTTAATGAAACAATAAACATGAAACATGTTTGCTTGACAGAAGCGGAATAGCATGATCAAAGGATCAATAGCAACTGAGTGATGAACAAAAGGAAGGAACCTTTAAATGGGTCCAGGTGTGAATCATAACGATGAGATCCAGGTGTGAATCATAACGATGAGATCCAGGTGTGAATCATAACGATGAGATCCAGGTGTGAATCATAACGATGAGGGCCGGTGGTTAGTGTTCCGGTGATGCCGCACGCCAGAGGGAAGGACCAGGGAGGTCAGGACAACGCCGATCAGTAGGATGACCACGGGGACGAGGAGCAGTTCGATCCGGGCCAGCGAAGGTGGAAATCACAGATGATGTTGGGATCCAGAATGTCCTCCACCGGCACCCAACACCACTCCTCAGGGCCATATCCTTCCCAGTCCACCTGATACTGGAGCTGACCCACACAATGCCAGGATTCCAGCAGAGATCTGACAGCATACACTGCCCTTGATGTCCAGGGGGGGTGGTGGGGTGTTGTGGGGGACGGCATCATCTGGTGGAACCAGGAACCGCCGGACTGAGAAGGGAGACATGAAACAAGGGTGGTAGGGTGGTAGTGACTGGGTAGTTGTAACCTACACATCACCCTGGTAACCCTCCAGAGATCCTTGAACGGCCCCACAAACCGGGGGATCAGTTTCTTGCAGGGCAGGCAGAGTGGGAGGTTCCTGGTAGAGAGCCAGACGTGACCCCCAGGGTGGAACACAACGGTCTCACTGTGGTGGCGGTCTGTCCGTTGTGGCCGTCCGTCCATTGTCTTTTTGAACCACTTATCAACCACATGAGCCTCGGTGCCAGGGCCGGCTGTAAAACCAGAACACACTGGAAGGGAATCAACCAAGTGGTGGAGTGACGCAGCGAACTCTGGGCGTACTCTGACTATGGAAAGAGTTGTACCCACTCGCCCTGCTGGTCCAGACCTCCTCAGGGTTCCTACCTGCTCTTGGTTCATCCTCTCCATCTGCCCATTGAACTGAGGCAGGTACCCAGAAGTGAGGCTGACCGTGACTCCTCAGGGTTCCTACCTGCTCTTGGTTCATCCTCTCCATCTGCCCATTGAACTGAGGCTGATCGTGACTCCGAGCTTCTCCATGAATGCCTTCCAAACTCGTGATGTGAATTGGGGGCCACGTTCGGCGGCGATGTCCTACTGAAGGCCATATTGCCGGAAGACCTGCTGGAAGAGTGCCTCAGCGACCTGAAGAGCAGTGGGGAGACCTGGAAGAGGAATAAAATGACATGACTTCAAAAATCTATCCACAATGGTGGTGAAACCATCAGAGGGGAGATCGGTTACAAAGTCAATGGATAGATGAGACCAGGGTCGCTGAGGTACGTGTCCCTGCTGGAGCATTCCGGGAGACTTGGTTTGGGCACATACGGAACAAGTGACATCCTGCACCAAGGTGGGCCACCCGTACCTCTCAACGATTGTAAGCATATCTGGTGGCAGAGAATTCAGACGCAGGAGAGCAGAACTTGGCAATAGCCGGAGCAGTTTAATAGTAAAAACCAACGGCATGAGAAATACAAACTATAGGCACGATAACCTGACGCGCAACCAGTCAAAAAAACATGTGCACAAGCACTTACAATAAACAATACCACACAAAGACATGGGGACAACAGACGGTTAAATACACAACACATAATGAGGGAACTGAAAACCAGGTGTAAACGAGGAAAAACAGGGAAAACGAGACAAAACAAATGGAAAAAAAAATGGATCGGCAATGGCTAGAAGACCGGCGACGTCGACCGCCGAACAAGGAGAGGCAACGACTTCGGTAGAAGTCGTGACATCGATGGAGTGTACGGTGTGAGAAATTGGGTATTGTGTGTATCTTGATGAGGGGGAAAAAAAACGATTTAATCCATTCTAGAATAAGGCTGTAATGTAACAACATGTGGTAAATGTGAAAGGCTCTGAATACATTCAGATGGCTCTGTATATAATTCATGCATCAGTGGGTATATATCATTACTTTATATGTCCAAAAATCAATGTACAGAAGCAACTGCAGATTAATAATCCTGTTCAATGTCTAAATGTAGATTTCCACCTAAATAAACATCCCCCAAAAGTAATTATTTATCATGAGATCCCAGCTTCAAGTGGAGTCAGATTTCATACCCTCAGTCACCCTCAGTCACAAGAAGAAAAACACTTCCCGAGACGGGGAGAACGAGGACTATCGCTGAGTAGTTCTGATTTACCCCTGTCCACAGCTCGATTTATAAAATGTCAATCAAAACCGGTACCAGAACCACACTACTCGCTACTTTCGTGGAGTTCAAAGTGAGAGACACAGAATGATTGATAAACATGAAAAAAATAAGAAATACTTGATTGTGGACATTCCATCAGTCCTCGAAGAAAGAACATGAAAATGTACTTAGTTTTCACTGTGCTACATTCTTAAATCATTAATCAAGTTTACTGCATATTGGACAGGAAGCTTTATTAATAAGCCTATATTTATTAATATGTTAATTAATTAATTAATTAATAATGTTATACAGAATTATACTTCAGACACATCAGATGATACAGTAATTATTTATTATTTATTATAATTATTTATTATGATATTTTCCCGTAAAGAGGAATTGGGCACCTTCTAAAGTTAACAACTCTCCTATAATCATAATCTTTATGAATATATTTTGAACCTGTTGTATTGACATACAATTGTAATAAATAAATAAACTAATTTCCCCAAATAAACAAATAAACAAATGATTATTATGCAACTGTCCCTAATTTCCTGTGTTTCTCACAGCCTGTTCAGAGTTCAGTGTGTACTGGTGGGCTATCTATTGTTCCACGGTTATCTCTTAACCCAAACAACAGATGACTTAAACACAAGAGCATTGGACCAGACCTTAAAGAGTCAGCAGCCTTTAGTTTAATATCAGTCCCAACGCTCAGTTCCTCTGGCGTACTCCTTCAAATATCTAAGATGTGGCATTATTGGATTGCTATGTGAAAGACGATTACCATTCAATTTGTTACTTTCACTAGTCTCCTTCAACTAAAACCCTTCCTGGGTGGTGCAGCGGCCATGATTGGGAGTCCCATAGGGCGGTGCACAATTGGACCCAGCGTCGTCCGGGTTTGGCCCGGGGGTAGGATGTCATTGTAAATTAGAATTTGTTCTTAACTGACTTGCCTGGTTAAATAAAGGTTAAATAAATATTAAATGTTAAAGGTCAAAACTGAAATAAACCATCCAAGAGGTTGGGTAATGATAAAAGTACCAATCGTCCTGGCCAATTACAGGCCAGTACTGTCAGTCTGAGAACACATGGAAATGATAAAGCTCTCACGGGGGTAATTATGCATGTGTAGGGATCCTCACACACCGTGGTCCAGCACTATAGCGTTGTTGACTTGCTCTCTAAGGCCTTTGTCAATGTGATCTGATTCCAAAGCAGATGTGTTTCCTGCCGTTTAGCCAGCAGTGTTGGAACTTAAACACACTGTCAAGAGAGTTAGGAATGCACTGTGTTACTACAGGGACGAAACACCTTGTCAGAGAACACTATGATACCACAGGAACTAAACACCCTGTCAGAGAGTTAGGAATGCACTGTGTTACTACAGGGACAAAACACCCTGTCAGAGAACACTATGATACCACAGGAACTAAACACACTGTCAGAGAACACTATGATACCACAGGAACTAAACACACTGTCAGAGAACACTATGATACCACAGGAACTAAACACCCTGTCAGAGAACACTATGATACCACAGGAACTAAACACCTTGTCAGAGAACACTATGATACCACAGGAACTAAACACCTTGTCAGAGAACACTATGATACCACAGGAACTAAACACCCTGTCAGAGAACACTATGATACCACAGGAACTAAACACCTTGTCAGAGAACACTATGATACCACAGGAACTAAACACCTTGTCAGAGAACACTATGATACCACAGGAACTAAACACACTGTCAGAGAACACTATGATACCACAGGAACTAAACACACTGTCAGAGAACACTATGATACCACAGGAACTAAACACCTTGTCAGAGAACACTATGATACCACAGGAACTAAACACCCTGTCAGAGAACACTATGATACCACAGGAACTAAACACCTTGTCAGAGAACACTATGATACCACAGGAACTAAACACACTGTCAGAGAACACTATGATACCACAGGAACTAAACACACTGTCAGAGAACACTATGATACCACAGGAACTAAACACCTTGTCAGAGAACACTATGATACCACAGGAACTAAACACACTGTCAGAGAACACTATGATACCACAGGAACTAAACACACTGTCAGAGAACACTATGATACCACAGGAACTAAACACCTTGTCAGAGAACACTATGATACCACAGGAACTAAACACCCTGTCAGAGAACACTATGATACCACAGGAACTAAACACCTTGTCAGAGAACACTATGATACCACAGGAACTAAACACCTTGTCAGAGAACACTATGATACCACAGGAACTAAACACCCTGTCAGAGAGTTAGGAATGCACTGTGTTACTACAGGGACAAAACACCCTGTCAGAGAACACTATGATACCACAGGAACTAAACACACTGTCAGAGAACACTATGATACCACAGGAACTAAACACCCTGTCAGAGAACACTATGATACCACAGGAACTAAACACCTTGTCAGAGAACACTATGATACCACAGGAACTAAACACCTTGTCAGAGAACACTATGATACCACAGGAACTAAACACCCTGTCAGAGAACACTATGATACCACAGGAACTAAACACCTTGTCAGAGAACACTATGATACCACAGGAACTAAACACCTTGTCAGAGAACACTATGATACCACAGGAACTAAACACACTGTCAGAGAACACTATGATACCACAGGAACTAAACACACTGTCATAGAACACTATGATACCACAGGAACTAAACACCTTGTCAGAGAACACTATGATACCACAGGAACTAAACACCTTGTCAGAGAACACTATGATACCACAGGAACTAAACACCCTGTCAGAGAACACTATGATACCACAGGAACTAAACACCTTGTCAGAGAACACTATGATACCACAGGAACTAAACACCTTGTCAGAGAACACTATGATACCACAGGAACTAAACACCCTGTCAGAGAGTTAGGAATGCACTGTGTTACTACAGGGACAAAACACCCTGTCAGAGAACACTATGATACCACAGGAACTAAACACACTGTCAGAGAACACTATGATACCACAGGAACTAAACACCCTGTCAGAGAACACTATGATACCACAGGAACTAAACACCTTGTCAGAGAACACTATGATACCACAGGAACTAAACACCTTGTCAGAGAACACTATGATACCACAGGAACTAAACACCCTGTCAGAGAACACTATGATACCACAGGAACTAAACACCTTGTCAGAGAACACTATGATACCACAGGAACTAAACACCTTGTCAGAGAACACTATGATACCACAGGAACTAAACACACTGTCAGAGAACACTATGATACCACAGGAACTAAACACACTGTCAGAGAACACTATGATACCACAGGAACTAAACACCTTGTCAGAGAACACTATGATACCACAGGAACTAAACACCCTGTCAGAGAACACTATGATACCACAGGAACTAAACACCTTGTCAGAGAACACTATGATACCACAGGAACTAAACACACTGTCAGAGAACACTATGATACCACAGGAACTAAACACACTGTCAGAGAACACTATGATACCACAGGAACTAAACACCTTGTCAGAGAACACTATGATACCACAGGAACTAAACACACTGTCAGAGAACACTATGATAACACAGGAACTAAACACACTGTCAGAGAACACTATGATACCACAGGAACTAAACACCTTGTCAGAGAACACTATGATACCACAGGAACTAAACACCCTGTCAGAGAACACTATGATACCACAGAAACTAAACACCTTGTCAGAGAACACTATGATACCACAGGAACTAAACACCTTGTCAGAGAACACTATGATACCACAGGAACTAAACACCCTGTCAGAGAACACTATGATACCACAGGAACTAAACACCTTGTCAGAGAACACTATGATACCACAGGAACTAAACACACTGTCAGAGAACACTATGATACCACAGGAACTAAACACCTTGTCAGAGAACACTATGATACCACAGGAACTAAACACACTGTCAGAGAGTTAGGAATGCACTGTGATACTACAGGGACAAAACACACTGTCAGAGAGTAAGGAATACACTGTGATACTACAGGAACTAAACACACTGTCAGAGAACACTATGATACCACAGGAACTAAACACACTGTCAGAGAACACTATGATACCACAGGAACTAAACACACTGTCAGAGAACACTATGATACCACAGGAACTAAACACACTGTCAGAGAACACTATGATAGCACAGGAACTAAACACACTGTCAGAGAACACTATGATACCACAGGAACAAAACACACTGTCAGAGAGTTAGGAATGCACTGTGTTACTACAGGAACTAAACAAACTGTCAGAGAGTAAGGAATGCACTCTGATACTACAGGAACTAAACACACTGTCAGAGAGTTAGGAATGAACTATGTTACTACAGGAACTAAACACACTGTCAGAGAGTAAGGAATGCACTGTGTTACTACAGGAACTAAACACACTGTCAGAGAGTTAGGAATGCACTGTGATACTACAGGAACTAAACACACTGTCAGAGAACACTATGATACCACAGGAACTAAACACACTGTCAGAGAGTAAGGAATGCACTGTGATACCACAGGAACTAAACACACTGTCAGAGAACACTATGATACCACAGGAACTAAACACACTGTCAGAGAACACTATGATACCACAGGAACTAAACACACTGTCAGAGAAAACTATGATACCACAGGAACTAAACACACTGTCAGAGAGTTAGGAATGCACTGTGTTACTACAGGAACTAAACACACTGTCAGAGAGTTAGGAATACACTGTGTTACTACAGGAACTAAACACACTGTCAGAGAGTTAGGAATACACTGTGTTACTACAGGAACTAAACACACTGTCAGAGAGTAAGGAATGCACTGTGATACCACAGGAACTAAACACACTGTCAGAGACCACTATGATACCACAGGAACTAAACACACTGTCAGAGAACACTATGATACCACAGGAAATAAACACACTGTCAGAGAACACTATGATACCACAGGAACTAAACACACTGTCAGAGAACACTATGATACCACAGGAACTAAACACACTGTCAGAGAGTTAGGAATGCACTGTGTTACTACAGGGACAAAACACACTGTCAGAGAGTTAGGAATACACTGTGATACTACAGGAACTAAACACACTGTCAGAGAACACTATGATACCACAGGAACTAAACACACTGTCAGAGAGTTAGGAATGCACTGTGTTACTACAGGAACTAAACACACTGTCAGAGAGTAAGGAATGCACTCTGATACTACAGGAACTAAACACACTGTCAGAGAGTTAGGAATGAACTGTGTTACTACAGGTACTAAACACACTGTCAGAGAGAAAGGAATGCACTGTGTTACTACAGGAACTAAACACACTGTCAGAGAGTTAAGAATGCACTGTGATACTACAGGAACTAAACACACTGTCAGAGAGTTAGGAATGCACTGTGATACTACAGGGACAAAACACCCTGTCAGAGAACACTATGATACCACAGGAACTAAACACACTGTCAGAGAGTTAGGAATGCACTGTGATACTACAGGAACTAAACACACTGTCAGAGAACACTATGATAGCACAGGAACTAAACACACTGTCAGAGAGTAAGGAATGCACTGTGATACCACAGGAACTAAACACACTGTCAGAGAACACTATGATACCACAGGAACTAAACACACTGTCAGAGAACACTATGATACCACAGGAACTAAACACACTGTCAGAGAACACTATGATACCACAGGAACTAAACACACTGTCAGAGAGTTAGGAATGCACTGTGTTACTACAGGGACAAAACACACTGTCAGAGAGTTAGGAATACACTGTCTTACTACAGGAACTAAACACACTGTCAGAGAGTTAGGAATACACTGTGTTACTACAGGAACTAAACACACTGTCAGAGAGTTAGGAATACACTGTGTTACTACAGGAACTAAACACACTGTCAGAGAGTAAGGAATGCACTGTCATACCACAGGAACTAAACACACTGTCAGAGAACACTATGATACCACAGGAACTAAACACACTGTCAGAGAACACTATGATACCACAGGAACTAAACACACTGTCGGAGAACACTATGATACCACAGGAACTAAACACACTGTCAGAGAACACTATGATACCACAGGAACTAAACACACTGTCAGAGAGTTAGGAATGCACTGTGTTACTACAGGGACAAAACACACTGTCAGAGAGTTAGGAATACACTGTGATACTACAGGAACTAAACACACTGTCAGAGAACACTATGATACCACAGGAACTAAACACACTGTCAGAGAGTTAGGAATGCACTGTGATACCACAGGAACTAAACACACTGTCAGAGAACACTATGATACCACAGGAACTAAACACACTGTCAGAGAACACTATGATACCACAGGAAATAAACACACTGTCAGAGAGTTAGGAATGCACTGTGTTACTACAGGGACAAAACACACTGTTAGAGAGTTTGGAATACACTGTGATACTACAGGAACTAAACACACTGTCAGGGAACACTATGATACCACAGGAACTAAACACACTGTCAGAGAGTAAGGAATGCACTGTGATACCACAGGAACTAAACACACTGTCAGAGAACACTATGATACCACAGGAACTAAACACACTGTCAGAGAACACTATGATACCACAGGAACTAAACACACTGTCAGAGAACACTATGAAACCACAGGAACTAAACACACTGTCAGAGAGTTAGGAATACACTGTGATACTACAGGAACTAAACACACTGTCAGAGAACACTATGATACCACAGGAACTAAACACACTGTCAGAGAGTAAGGAATGCACTGTGATACCACAGGAACTAAACACACTGTCAGAGAACACTATGATACCACAGGAACTAAACACACTGTCAGAGAACACTATGATACCACAGGAACTAAACACACTGTCAGAGAGTTAGGAATGCACTGTGATACCACAGGAACTAAACACACTGTCAGAGAACACTATGATACCACAGGAACTAAACACACTGTCAGAGAACACTATGATACCACAGGAACTAAACACACTGTCAGAGAACACTATGATACCACAGGAACTAAACACACAGTCAGAGAACACTATGATACCACAGGAACTAAACACACTGTCAGAGAGTAAGGAATGCACTATGATACCACAGGAACTAAACACACTGTCAGAGAACACTATGATACCACAGGAACTAAACACACTGTCAGAGAACACTATGAAACCACAGGAACTAAACACACTGTCAGAGAGTTAGGAATACACTGTGATACTACAGGAACTAAACACACTGTCAGAGAACACTATGATACCACAGGAACTAAACACACTGTCAGAGAGTAAGGAATGCACTGTGATACCACAGGAACTAAACACACTGTCAGAGAACACTATGATACCACAGGAACTAAACACACTGTCAGAGAACACTATGATACCACAGGAACTAAACACACTGTCAGAGAGTTAGGAATGCACTGTGATACCACAGGAACTAAACACACTGTCAGAGAACACTATGATACCACAGGAACTAAACACACTGTCAGAGAACACTATGATACCACAGGAACTAAACACACTGTCAGAGAACACTATGATACCACAGGAACTAAACACACAGTCAGAGAACACTATGATACCATAGGAACTAAACACACTGTCAGAGAACACTATGATACCACAGGAAATAAACACACTGTCAGAGAACACTATGATACCACAGGAACTAAACACACTGTCAGAGAGTTAGGAATGCACTGTGTTACTACAGGGACAAAACACACTGTCAGAGAGTTAGGAATACACGGTGTTACTACAGGAACTAAACACACTGTCAGAGAGTTAAGAATGCACTGTGTTACTACAGGGACTAAACACACTGTCAGAGAGTTAGGAATACACTGTGTTACTACAGGGACTAAACACACTGTCAGAGAGTTAGGAATGCACTGTGTTACTACAGGGACTAAACACACTGTCAGAGAGTTAGGAATACACTGTGTTACTACAGGGACTAAACACACTGTCAGATAGTTTGGAATGCACTGTGTTACTACAGGGACTAAACACACTGTCAGAGAGTTAGGAATACACTGTGTTACTACAGGGACTAAACACACTGTCAGAGAGTTAGGAATGCACTGTGTTACTACAGGGACGAAACACCTTGTCAGAGAACACTGTGATACTACAGGGACAAAAAACACGCTGTCAGAGAGTAAGGAATACACTGTGTTACCACAAGCAAAACAAAGCCAGATCAATAACCACATAAAGAAGGAGTTTAGCGGAGGAGGGGTTACATGTGGAGGGAGAACAAATAGAAACTCAGAGAACTAACCTCAGATCAACATGAGTGAACTAAAGAAAGAGAGAGAGAAAGTGGGGCAGTAAGAAAAAGATGGATGGATGGATGGATGGATGGATGGATAGATGGATGGATAGATAGATGGATAAAGAGAAGGATGGATGGATGGATGGATAAAGAGAAGGATGGATGGATGGATGGATGGATAAAGAGAAATATGGAAGGATGGATAAAGAGAAGGATGGATGGATGGATGGATAAAGAGAAGGGTGGATGGATGGATGGATGGATGAATGGATGAATGCATGAATGGATGGATGGATGGATGGATGGATGGATGGATGAATGCATGAATGGATGGATGTATGGATGGATGGATGGATGGATGGATGAATGCATGAATGGATGGATGGATGGATGGATAAAGAGAAGGATGATTGATGGATGGATGGATGCATGGATAAAGAGATGGATGGATGGATAATGAGATGGATGGATAAAGAGATGGATGGATAAAGAGATGGATGGATAAAGAGATGATGGATAAAGAGATGGATGGATGGATAAAGAGATGGATGGATGATAAAGAGATGGATGGATGGATAAAGAGATGGATGGATGATAAAGAGATGGATGGATGGATAAAGAAAAGTCAATTTACATTAGCAGTAATTAGGACAGTTATTTCACTGTGGAGGAGTGTATGTGTGTAAGCAACAGTGATGTGTGTGTCTGACGTGAGATATTCTCATTGCACTCCACATTGAGGGTGGTTCGTTTTGGCAATAAATTCCATGTAATAGTTCCATTAACAATTTGATTCGTGTCCAGCGCTAGCTTAGATCTCAAGGCAGCCACACGACCCATCAATAATATGCAGTTCTGAACAAAATATTATACAAAGCAGAAAAACCTCATCACCGCACTTCAAAATATTAAGCTCCTAAAATATCCTCTATCTACATATAAAAGACAATTACTTTCCAAATGAATAAGCCTAAATATTTTGATGGGCTTCTGAGTGGCGCAGCTATCTAAGGCACTCAGTGCTAGAGGCGTCACTACAGACCCTGGTTCGATTCCAGGCTGTATCACAGTGGTCTAAGTCACTGCATCTCAGTGCTAGAGGCGTCACTACACACCCTGGTTCGATTCCAGGCTGTATCACAGTGGTCTAAGTCACTGCATCTCAGTGCTAGAGGCGTCACTACAGACCCTGGTTCGATTCCAGGCTGTATCACAGTGGTCTAAGTCACTGCATCTCAGTGCTAGAGGCGTCACTACACACCCTGGTTCGATTCCAGGCTGTATCACAGTGGTCTAAGTCACTGCATCTCAGTGCTAGAGGCGTCACTACAGACCCTGGTTCGATTCCAGGCTGTATCACAGTGGTCTAAGTCACTGCATCTCAGTGCTAGAGGCGTCACTACACACCCTGGTTCGATTCCAGGCTGTATCACAGTGGTCTAAGTCACTGCATCTCAGTGCTAGAGGTATCACTACAGACCCTGGTTCGATACGTGGCTGTATCACAGTGGTCTAAGTCACTGTATCTCAGTGCTAGAGGCGTCACTACACACCCTGGTTCGATTCCAGGCTGTATCACAGTGGTCTAAGTCACTGCATCTCAGTGCTAGAGGCATCACTACACACCCTGGTTCGATTCCAGGCTGTATCACAGTGGTCTAAGTCACTGCATCTCAGTGCTAGAGGCGTCACTACACACCCTGGTTCGATTCCAGGCTGTATCACAGTGGTCTAAGTCACTGCATCTCAGTGCTAGAGGCGTCACTACACACCCTGGTTCGATTCCAGGCTGTATCACAGTGGTCTAAGTCACTGCATCTCAGTGCTAGAGGCATCACTACACACCCTGGTTCGATTCCAGGCTGTATCACAGTGGTCTAAGTCACTGCATCTCAGTGCTAGAGGCATCACTACAGACCCTGGTTCGATACCTGGCTGTATCACAGTGGTCTAAGTCACTGCATCTCAGTGCTAGAGGCATCACTACAGACCCTGGTTCGATACCTGGCTGTATCACAGTGGTCTAAGTCACTGCATCTCAGTGCTAGAGGCATCACTACACACCCTGGTTCGATTCCAGGCTGTATCACAGTGGTCTAAGTCACTGTATCTCAGTGCTAGAGGCATCACTACAGACCCTGGTTCGATACCTGGCTGTATCATAACCGGACATGATTGGGAGTCCAATAGGGCGGCACACAATTGGCCCAGAGTCGCCCGGGTTTGGCTGGGGTAGGCTGTCATTGTAATAAGAATTTGTTCTTAACTGACTTGTCTAGTAAAGTAAAGTTACAGTAAAACATGAAACATAACCAACTGGTATACTGACATGTCAAAGTGAATGTGTTTACTGAATGAACAGCTATACAACAGCTATACAAAGCAATATTAACAGCTATACAAAACTCTATATATAACAGCTATATTAACAGATATACAACAGCTATATTAACAGCTATACAACAGCTGTATAATAACTATATTGACAGCTATTTAACAGCTATAAAACAGCTAGACAACAGCTATACAACAGCTATACAACAGCTATACAACAGCTATATAACAGCTATATCTGGACGTTAAGGAAGCCAGAGTACACTGTATCCCAAATAGCATAGTGTTCCTTACGTAGTCCACTGCTTTTTACCAGGGTCTATGGGGAAATAGAGTGCCATTTTACAATATCCCTCTCTATATATAAAGAGTCAGGAAGCCATGGCGGAAGAGGCGGAGCTATCGGGTGTTCTGGAAGAACTTTTCTGCTCTGCTCAACATGTCCACACCCATTCGTCACAATCAAATCTATTCACTTCTCCACCTCCATCTGTAGCTATAAATACACACTGCACCACTCTGTCCTTCTTCCTCAGCAGTCTGTCTATGAGAGGAGGAGAGGAGAGGAGAGGAGAGGAGAGGAGAGGAGAGGAGAGGAGAGGAGAGGAGAGGAGAGGAGAGGGGAGAAGAGGAGAGGAGAATGAGGAGAGGAGAGGGAGAGGAGAGGAGAGGAGAGGAGAGGAGAGGAGAGGAGAGGAGAGGAGAGGAGAGGAGAGGAGAGGAGAGGGGAGGGGAGGGGAGGATAGGATAGGATAGGAGAGGAGAGGAGAGGGAGAGGAGAGGAGAGGAGAGGGAGAGGAGAGGAGAGGAGAGGAGAGGAGAGGGGAGGGGAGGAGAGGAGAGGAGGGGACAGGAGTAGAGGGAGAGGAGAGGAGAGGAGAGGAGATGAGAGGAAGGGAGAGGAGAGGAAAGTGGAGGAGAGGAGAGGAGAGGGGGAGAGGAGAGGAGAGGGGGAGAGGAGAGGAGAGGAGATGAGAGGAAGGGAGAGGAGAGGAGAGGAGAGGAGAGGAGAGGAGAGGAGAGGAGAGGAGAGGAGGAGAAGGGGACAGGAGTCGAGGAGAGGAGAGGAGAGAAGAGGAGAGGGGAAAAGGAGAAGAGGAGAAGGGGACAGGAGTAGAGGAGAGGAGAGGAGAGGAGAGGAGAGGAGAGGAGAGGAGAGGAGAGAGGAGAGAGGAGAGGAGAGGAGAGGAGAGGAGGGGACAGGAGTAGAGGAGAGGAGAGGAGAGGAGATGAGAGGAAGGGAGAGGAGAGGAGAGTGGAGGAGAGGAGAGGAGAGGGGGAGAGGAGAGGAGAGGAGATGAGAGGAAGGGAGAGGAGAGGAGAGGAGAGGAGAGGGAGAGGGGGAGAGAGGAGAGGAGAGGGAGAGGAGATGAGAGGAAGGGAGAGGAGAGGAGAGGGGAGGAGAGGAGAGGAGAGGAGAGGAGAGGAGAGGAGAAAAGGAGAAAAGGAGAAGAGGAGAAGGGGACAGGAGTAGAGGAGAGGAGAGGAGAGGGAGAGGAGAGGAGAGGAGAGGAGAGGAGAGGGAGAGGAGAGGAGAGGAGAGGAGGAGAGGAGAGGGGGGAGAGCTGAGGGGAGGAGAGGAGAGGAGGAGAAGGGGACAGGAGTCGAGGAGAGGAGAGGAGAGAAGAGGAGAGGAGAAAAGGAGAAGAGGAGAAGGGGACAGGAGTAGAGGAGAGGAGAGGAGAGGAGAGGAGAGGAGAGGAGAGGAGAGGAGAGGAGAGGAGAGGAGAGGAGAGGAGAGGAGGAGAGGAGAGGAGGAGAGGAGAGGAGGTTGCTTAAAGTGTGTGTGTGAGTTTATTTGGGTGGGATGCTAAAGGTGATATCTGTGTGTGTGTGTGTGTGTGTGTGTGTGTGTGTGTGTGTGTGTGTGTGTGTGTGTGTGTGTGTGTGTGTTTGGGTGTAATGTTTAAAGTCTAATTGATAGAGGGAAGGTTGCTGGAGGGGAGTAACATAAATGGACACAAACTAACAACCCCCCCTACCCACAATACACTTGCCTGTGGTATGTGGTGGACTTTGGATGGATCTCTGGAGCTCCACAGGGAAGTGCTTAGGAACAGATGGAACACCGAACATCTTGTATCACTGTCACCACAGTCCAAGTGTGTGTGTGTGTGTGTGTGTGTGTGTGTGTGTGTGTGTGTGTGTGTGTGTGTGTGTGTGTAACAAATCTCTCCTCTCTCCTCTCCACACTCCCCTGTCAGATAGAAATCTCTCCTCTCTCCTCTCTACACTCCCCTGTCAGATAGAAATCTCTCCTCTCTCCTCTCCACACTCCCCTGTCAGATAGAAATCTCCCCTCACTCTCTCTACACTCCCCTGTCAGATAGAAATCTCTCCTCACTCTCTCTACACTCCCCTGTCAGATAGAAATCTCTCCTCACTCTCTCCTCTCTCCCCTGTCAGATAGAAATCTCTCCTCACTCTCTCCTCACTCCCCTGTCAGATAGAAATCTCTCCTCACTACACTCTCCTGTCAGATAGAAATCTCTCCTCACTCTCTCTACACTCCCCTGTCAGATAGAAATCACTCTCACCTCTCTCCCCTGTCAGATAGAAATCTCTCCTCACTCTCTCCTCACTCTCTCCTCACTCCCCTGTCAGATAGAAATCTCTCCTCACTCTCTCCTCTCTCCACACTCTCCTGTCAGATAGAAATCTCTCCTCACTCTCTCCTCTCTCTCTGCTCTCTCTCTGCTCTCTCCACACTCTCCTGTATTATAGCATTGGTTCTGACCACTGAGGGCTAGATATTCCTGTATTTTCAACTGAGCAATTACCTTATTAGCATAGACGCAAAGTCTGGGTATATTAGCATATTAGCCGGAGGGAGGGTGGTTGTTGTACAATGGTCTAGCCCCAGGAAATGCTGGTGTTGAGAGGAAGGTATTACATCCCCTGTGGATAAGGCAGTGTTTTTTTTGTTTTTTTTTACCTATATTTAATTAACTAGGCAAGTCAGTTAAGAACAAATTCTTATTTTCAATGACGGCCTGGGAACAGTGGGTTAACTGCATGTTCAGAGGCAGAATGACAGATTTGTACCTTGTCAGCTCGGGGGTTTGAACTTGCAACCTTCCGGTTACTAGTCCAACGCTCTAACCACTAGGCTACCCTGCCGTGTTAGTGTTGAGAAGGTGGCCACAGCATAAAAAGGAGAGATTGAAAAAGCTTCTTAACACTTTCCCCAGTGGTTATTTCCACCCTGCTACCATGGACTTTCACCTTGCTACCATGGACTTTCACCCTGCTACCATGGACTTTCACCCTGCTACCATGGACTTTCACCCTGCTACCATGGACTTTCACCTTGCTACCATGGACTTTCACCCTGCTACCATGGACTTTCACCCTGCTACCATGGACTTTCACCCTGCTACCATGGACTTTCACCCTGCTACCATGGACTTTCACCCTGCTACCATGGACTTTCACCCTGCTACCATGGACTTTCACCCTGCTACCATGGACTTTCACCCTGCTACCATGGACTTTCACCCTGCTATCATGGACTTTCACCCTGCTACCATGGACTTTCACCCTGCTACCATGGACTTTCACCATGCTACCATGGACTTTCACCCTGCTACCATGGACTTTCACCCTGCTACCATGGACTTTCACCCTGCTACCATGGACTTTCACCCTGCTACCATGGACTTTCACCCTGCTACCATGGACTTTCACCCTGCTACCATGGACTTTCACCCTGCTATCATGGACTTTCACCCTGCTACCATGGACTTTCACCCTGCTACCATGGACTTTCACCTTGCTACCATGGACTTTCACCCTGCTACCATGGACTTTCACCTTGCTACCATGGACTTTCACCCTGCTACCATGGACTTTCACCTTGCTACCATGGACTTTCACCCTGCTACCATGGACTTTCACCTTGCTACCATGGACTTTCACCCTGCTACCATGGACTTTCACCAAGCTACCATGGACTTTCACCCTGCTACCATGGACTTTCACCAAGCTACCATGGACTTTCACCCTGCTACCATGGACTTTCACCCTGCTACCATACAGCGGGTGAATGCAAGCATTTCGTGAGACTGTGCCTCAAAACCTAATGTTTACCTGACCCACCCCTCCACCCTGGACTTGAACAGCCTTTACAACCAGGTCCACCTCTATAAGGCAGCTATCTCAACTTTTGCCAGGACCCTGAAGGACGTCACCCTCAACCGTAGCCCCAGCACCTCACACATGAGCAACGAACTCTACGCCCAGACCAGCGAGACCTGCACTGACAGAACCCACGCCGAAGAGGACCTACACTCATACCCCAGCATCATTAGCCACACCCCAACCAGCTAATACCACCCCAAGCAAACCCTGGCCACACCCTATATAGCCCCCCCATATCAGACCTATGCCTCTTCTGCCCCATCCCCACGCCCCCCGCCCCCCCACACCACCCCTGCAGCAAGGACTTAAATATGACAGCAGGACATATGCCCAGAACGTCAGCAGAGTAACAGGCCCAACCCCCACTATTACACCCGCCCAAACCCCATCCAGCTTTTATTATCTCATCCTGGAATATACAAGGTCAGAGGTCATCTGCCTTTGGCCTAAAGAGCAGGAACCCAGACTTCATCAAAGAAATTGGAAATACAGACATTGTCGTCCAACAAGAAACATGGTATAAAGGAGACAGACCCACTGGTTGCCCTCGAGGTTACGGAGAGCTGGTAGTCCCATCCACCAAACTACCAAGTGTGAAACAGGGAAGGGACTCAGTGGGTATGCTAATTTGATATAGAGCAGCCCTAACCCACTCTATTAAAATAGTCAAAACAGGAAAATTTCACATCTGGCTAGATATGAATCATTTGAATTTTCTCACCTGAGAAAAATGTCCTCCTGTGTGCTACCTACAATATGGTCGTGGCGAAATGTTTTGAGAATGACATAAAAATTAGTTTTCACAAAATCTGCTGCCTCAGTTTGTATGATGGCAATTTGCATATACTCCAGAGTGTAATGAAGAGCGATCAGATGAATTGCAATTATTTGCAAAATCCCCCCAAAAACATTTCCACTGCATTTCAGCCCTGCCACAAAAGGACCAGCTGACATCATGTCAGTGATTCTCTCGTTAACACAGGTGTGAGTGTTGACGAGGACAAGGCTGGAGATCACTCTGTCATGCTGATTGAGTTTGAATAACAGACTGGAAGCTTCAAAGGGAGGGTGGTGCTTGGAATCATCGTTCTTCCTCTGTCAACCATGGTTACCTGAAAGGAAACACGTGCCGTCATCATTGCTTTGCACAAAAAGGGCTTCACATGCAAGGATATTGCTGCCAATAAGATTGCACCTAAATCAACCATTTATCGGATCATCAAGAACTTCAAGGAGAGCGAGAACTTCAAGTTGTTGTTTAGAAGACTTCAGGCCACCCAAAAAAGTCCAGCAAGCGCCATGACCGTCTCCAAAAGTTGATTCAGCTGCGGGATCGGGGCACCACCAGTACAGGGCTTCCCCAGAAACGGCAGCAGGTGAACAGTGAGGCGAAGGCTTTTGGAGGATGGCCTGGTGTCAAGAAGGGCAGCAAAGAAGTCACTTCTCTCCAGGAGAAGCATCAGGGACAGACTGATATTCTGCAAAAGGTACAGGAATTGGACTGCTGAGGACTGGGGTAAATTCATTTTCTCTGATGAATCCCCTTTCCGATCGTGTGGGGCATGACAAGGTGAGCGCTACCATCAGTCCTGTGTCATGCCAACAGTAAAACATCCTGAGACCATTCATGTGTGGGTTTGGTTCTCAGCCAAGGGAGTGGGATCATTCACAAAAGAACACAGCGGCAGTGTAGCAGTGTAGCCTAGTGTTTAGAGCGTTGGACTAGTAACCGGAAGGTTGAGAGTTCAAACCACCGAGCTGACAAGGTAGAAAATCTGTCGTTCTGCCCCTGAACAGGCAGTTAACCCACTGTTCCCAGGCCGTCATTGAAAATAAGAATTTGTTCTTAACTGACTTGCCTGGTTAAATAAAGGTAAAAAAAATTAATAAAAATGAATAAAGAATCCTTGGAGAGCAACTTCTCCCAACCATCCAGGAACAGTTTGGTGACGAACAATGCCTTTTCCAGCATGATGGAGGACCTTGCCATAAGGCAAAAGTGATAACTAAGTGGCTCGAGGAACAAAACATCAATATATGGACTCTCTGCATCAACATTTACATTTTACATTTAAGTCATTTGGCAGACGCTCTTATCCAGAGCGATTTACAAATTTCTGAATTCACCTTATGACATCCAGTGGAATTGTCAATAAAAGCCTTTGACAGTTATGAAATGCTTGTAATTATACTTCAGTAATCCATAGCAACATCTGGCAAAAATATCTATAGACACTGAAGAAGCAGACTTTGTGAAAATGTATATTTGTGTCATTCTCAAAACTTTTGGCCACTGTAGAGTCCCCCATAGTTTATCTGTGACAGCTTCTCCATCCTAGAAGGGGGGGATCAATAATGTCCAGGCCTAGGGACATATACAAGTTTGCGGTGACCTAAATGACAGAACTGGACAAGAACCTGACACCCTCAGCACACAGGGGGACAAACACCTACCAGGAGGTTACAGCATTCCCTCCCCCATATGTGGGACTCCCAATCACGGCCGGTTGCGATACAGCCTGGAATTGAACCAGGGTGTCTGTAGTGACTGAGATGCAGTGCCTTAGACCGCTGTGCCTCTCGGGAGCCCCACTGGACACAACTATGGCAACAGAAACTACAAAAAAATGGGTCACAACTCACACAGCTCTGTCGGGCGCAGTGTATGTAAGACTTTAACAAGTCCAATACAGCAAATGAAAGATAAACTTCTTGTTAATCTACCCATCGTGTCCGATTTAAAAATGCTTTACAGGGAAGGCACAACATATGATTATGTTAGATCACCGCCAAGTCCAAAAAAAAACACACAGACATTTTTCCAGCCAAAGATAGGAGTCACAAAAAGCAGAAATGTAGATAAAATGAATCACTAACCTTTGATGATCTTCATCAGATGACACTCATAGGACATCATGTTACACAATACATGTATGTTTCAGGATTGTATTCTTATAGGAGTAAGACCAGTCTGAACGAGTGGACAGAGTTTTTTCAGGTGCATGGGCATTTCTTGTTTAGCTTACCCTAGAGGTTAATGCAACCGTCAGCTTTCAAAAAAACTTGTTGGAGTCAACATAAGTTAGAAACAACACTATGAATATTCACTTACCTTTGATGATCTTCATCAGAATGCACTCCCAGGAATCCTAGTTCGACAATAAATGACTGATTTGTTCCATAAAGTTCAAGCACTTCGTCCAGACAAAAGCTTGAAATGTTCCGTTACAGTCGTAGAAACAAGTCAAACGATGTGATCAATCTTTAGGATGTTTTTAACATAAATCATCAAAAAGGTTCCAACCAGAGAATTCCTATGTCTGAAGAAAAACACCTAGAGGTAACTCTGTCATGACAGCGCATCACGAGACCAGGCACTCTGCCAGACCACTGACTAAAACTGGTCTTATGAGCCCCTCCTTTATAGTAGCATCCTCAAACAAGTTTCTAAAGACGGTTGACATCTAGTGGAAGCCCTGGGAAGTGCAACTTGACTCCATAGACACTGTGTATTCAGTAGGCCAAGCTTTGAAAAACTACAAAACTCAGATTTCCCACTTCTTGGTTGGATTTTTCTCAGGTTTTCACCTGCCAAATGAGTTATGTTATACTCACAGACATCATTCAACAATTTTAGAAACGACAGAGTGTTTTCTATCCAATACTAATAATAATATGCATATATTAGCATCTGGGACAGAGTTGGAGGCAGTTCACTCTGGTCACGCTATTCATCCAAAAGTGAAAATGCTGCCCCCTATCCCAAAAAGGTTATCACTGACCTCAACCCAGAGTCTCTTGGAGTGTTCACAGTCAGCCCACTGACACACCCCTATCAGATCACAGCAAAATCTCAGTCTACTTGAACAGAGCTAAGCTCAATCATGAGGCATCAAAGCCAAAGGAACTGAATAATATTAAGAAAGTATGTAGCTGAAAGGAAAGTAGTGTGGAAACCTACCAAAAAACAATTAGGCAATAACACATTCAATCTCTTTTAGACAACTTCCTGGACAATATGTTACACTGTAGTAGTGAAGGTGTAAACTTGGCAGTAGAAAACCTAAAAAGTACATTTTAAATCTCAGCTTCCCTATCAATTAAAAAAACCTGTCAGTAGAAAATCTAAACAGCAGATTTGACTTCTCAGCGGACCACTGTGACTGACCCAAATTTAAGGAAATCTTTGACTATGTACAGACTCAATGAGCATAGTATTGCTCTTGAGAAAGTCCACCGAAGGCAGACCTGGCTCTCAAGAGAAGACTGAGGTGGAATGAGGTGGAAACTGAGCTAACCTCCTGCCAAATTTTTGACCATGTTAGAGACACATATTTCCCTCAGATTCCACAGACCCACAAAGAATTTGAAAACAAAGCCAATTTTGATTAATAGACATAATATGACATTTGAAAATGTCTTTATTCTTTTGGAATGTTTGAGTGTAATGTTTACTATTAATTTTAAATGTTGTATTTATTCAATTTTGGTTTAGTATCTAGTTCACTTGCTTTGGCAATGTAAACATATGTTTCCCATGCAAATAAATCAACTTGAATTAAAAAGTAAATTGAGGGAGGTATTACTCTCCCTGTGGATAAGGCAGTGTTCGTTTTGAGAGGGCTATACGCATGGTGTAGGTGACAGACTGTAGGTGAGGGATGTAGTTACAGCACACACGCACACAGACACACATATACGTACATACAAACAATGGTTGTCTCTGTTCTTTTTTTCTGCTATTCTCACCTCCAGCATTGAGGAGAGGGAGTTTATTTCAGAATTTCTCAGCCTCTCTAATCAGAAGTGATGAGACTTGCCAGCCATTGTCCTGTGGATGCATGCCGAACAGTGCAGGGGACATTTATTCAATTGCTGCTTGACAAAGCAGAAAGTGCTTATTTAGGTAATTCGCTTGTGTGCTAGAATCGATTTCACAATGTCACTTCCAAATGCACCAATGGCAAAAAAGACATAGAGAGAGCGATGAGAGAGGGATGAGAGAGCAATGAGAGAGGGTTTAGAGAGAGGGATGAGAGAGTGATGAGAGAGGGATGAGAGAGCAATGAGAGAGGGTTTAGAGAGAGGGATGAGAGAGTGATGAGAGAGGGATGAGAGAGCAATGAGAGAGGGTTTATAGAGAGGGATGAGAGAGCGATGAGAGAGGGATGAGAGAGCATTTAGAGAGGGATGAGAGAGGAATGAGAGAGAGGGATAAGAGAGGGATGAGAGAGAGGGATAAGAGAGGGATGAGAGAGAAGGGATGAGAGAGATAAGAGAGTGATGAGAGAGCATTTAGAGAGGGATGAGAGAGGGATGAGATAGGGATGGGAGAGAGGGATGAGAGAGAGGGATGAGAGAGCGATGAGAGAGGGATGAGAGAGACGGATAAGAACTAAGGTTGAGAGAAAGGGGTGAGAGAGAAGGGTGAGAGAGAGGGGTGAGAGAGAGGGCAAAAGAGGACAAAGTTGGCAAGAGGTTAGGAAGTTCAGCTCAGCTTCCACCTCATTTTGTGGGCAGTGAGCACATAGCCTGTCTTCTCTTGAGAGCCATGTCTGTCTGTCTGTCTGTCTGTCTGTCTGTCTGTCTGTCTGTCTGTCTGTCTGTCTGTCTGTCTGTCTGTCTGTCTGTCTGTCTGCCTGTCTGCCTGTCTGTCTGTCTGTCTGTCTGTCTGTCTGTCTGCCTGTCTGTCTGTCTGTCTGCCTGTCTGTCTGTCTGTCTGTCTGTCTGTCTGTCTGTCAAATGCAGGGGGAGGAGGAGCAGGGGGAGGAGGAGCAGGGGGGAAGAAGAGCAGGGGGAGGAGGAGCAGGGGGAAGAAGAGCAGGGGGAGGAGGAGCAGGGGGGGGTCTGACATCCATTTGAGTCAGAACAGATTATACTCTGTGTGTGTGTGTGTGTGTGTGTGTGTGTGTGTGTGTGTGTGTGTGTGTGTGTGTGTGTGTGTGTGTGTGTGTGTGTGTGTCCATATACCTGCTACAGTACATCAGGTCCTCTCTGGGTCCAGGCTGTCTGTTGACCTGGTGATTCCTGCCTGATGTGTTATGAAGAGGATGAGTGATGAGGTGGGGGAGAGATACACATCCTCTGTCTCTTTGTCCATCGGTCTGTCTCCTCAGTATCTGCCCACTGTGTCCATACACACATACTGATATCATCTGTCTGTCTCCACACCATCTGCCCAGTGTGTCCATACACACACTGATATCATCTGTCTGTCTCCACACCATCTGCCCACTGTGTCCATACACACACTGATAGCATCTGTCTGTCTCCACACCATCTGCCCAGTGTGTCCATACACACACTGATATGATCTGTCTGTCTCCACACCATCTGCCCCGTGTGTCCATACACACACTGATATCATCTGTCTGTCTCCACACCATCTGCCCCGTGTGTCCATACACACACTGATATCATCTGTCTGTCTCCACACCATCTGCCCAGTGTGTCCATACACACACTGATAGCATCTGTCTGTCTCCACACCATCTGCCCAGTGTGTCCATACACACACTGATATGATCTGTCTGTCTCCACACCATCTGCCCCGTGTGTCCATACACACACTGATATCATCTGTCTGTCTCCACACCATCTGCCCCGTGTGTCCATACACACACTGATAGCATCTGTCTGTCTCCACACCATCTGCCCAGTGTGTCCATACACACACTGATATCATCTGTCTGTCTCCACACCATCTGCCCAGTGTGTCCATACACACACTGATATCATCTGTCTGTCTCCACACCATCTGCCCCGTGTGTCCATACACACACTGATATCATCTGTCTGTCTCCACACCATCTGCCCCGTGTGTCCATACACACACTGATATCATCTGTCTGTCTCCACACCATCTGCCCAGTGTGTCCATACACACACTGATATCATCTGTCTGTCTCCACACCATCTGCCCACTGTGTCCATACACACACTGATATCATCTGTATGTCTCCACACCATCTGCCCAGTGTGTCCATACACACACTGATATCATCTGTCTGTCTCCACACCATCTGCCCACTGTGTCCATACACACACTGATATCATCTGTCTGTCTCCACACCATCTGCCCAGTGTGTCCATACACACACTGATATCATCTGTCTGTCTCCACACCATCTGCCCACTGTGTCCATACACACACTGATATCATCTGTCTGTCTCCACACCATCTGCCCCGTGTGTCCATACACACACTGATATCATCTGTCTGTCTCCACACCATCTGCCCCGTGTGTCCATACACACACTGATATCATCTGTCTGTCTCCACACCATCTGCCCACTGTGTCCATACACACACTGATATGATCTGTCTGTCTCCACACCATCTGCCCCGTGTGTCCATACACACACTGATATCATCTGTCTGTCTCCACACCATCTGCCCCGTGTGTCCATACACACACTGATATCATCTGTCTGTCTCCACACCATCTGCCCAGTGTGTCCATACACACACTGATATCATCTGTCTGTCTCCACACCATCTGCCCAGTGTGTCCATACACACACTGATATCATCTGTCTGTCTCCACACCATCTGCCCAGTGTGTCCATACACACACTGATATCATCTGTCTGTCTCCACACCATCTGCCCCGTGTGTCCATACACACACTGATAGCATCTGTCTGTCTCCACACCATCTGCCCAGTGTGTCCATACACACACTGATATGATCTGTCTGTCTCCACACCATCTGCCCCGTGTGTCCATACACACACTGATATCATCTGTCTGTCTCCACACCATCTGCCCAGTGTGTCCATACACACACTGATATCATCTGTCTGTCTCCACACCATCTGCCCAGTGTGTCCATACACACACTGATATCATCTGTCTGTCTCCACACCATCTGCCCAGTGTGTCCATACACACACTGATATCATCTGTCTGTCTCCACACCATCTGCCCCGTGTGTCCATACACACACTGATATCATCTGTCTGTCTCCACACCATCTGCCCAGTGTGTCCATACACACACTGATAGCATCTGTCTGTCTCCACACCATCTGCCCAGTGTGTCCATACACACACTGATATCATCTGTCTGTCTCCACACCATCTGCCCAGTGTGTCCATACACACACTGATATCATCTGTCTGTCTCCACACCATCTGCCCACTGTGTCCATACACACACTGATATCATCTGTATGTCTCCACACCATCTGCCCAGTGTGTCCATACACACAGTGATATCATCTGTCTGTCTCCACACCATCTGCCCAGTGTGTCCATACACACACTGATATCATCTGTCTGTCTCCACACCATCTGCCCACTGTGTCCATACACACACTGATATCATCTGTCTGTCTCCACACCATCTGCCCACTGTGTCCATACACACACTGATATCATCTGTATGTCTCCACACCATCTGCCCAGTGTGTCCATACACACAGTGATATCATCTGTCTGTCTCCACACCATCTGCCCAGTGTGTCCATACACACACTGATATCATCTGTCTGTCTCCACACCATCTGCCCCGTGTGTCCATACACACACTGATGTCATCTGTCTGTCTCCACACCATCTGCCCAGTGTGTCCATACACACACTGATATCATCTGTCTGTCTCCACACCATCTGCCCCGTGTGTCCATACACACACTGATGTCATCTGTCTGTCTCCACACCATCTGCCCAGTGTGTCCATACACACACTGATATCATCTGTCTGTCTCCACACCATCTGCCCCGTGTGTCCATACACACACTGATAGCATCTGTCTGTCTCCACACCATCTGCCCAGTGTGTCCATACACACACTGATAGCATCTGTCTGTCTCCACACCATCTGCCCAGTGTGTCCATACACACACTGATAGCATCTGTCTGTCTCCACACCATCTGCCCAGTGTGTCCATACACACACTGATATCATCTGTCTGTCTCCACACCATCTGCCCCGTGTGTCCATACACACACTGATATCATCTGTCTGTCTCCACACCATCTGCCCACTGTGTCCATACACACACTGATATCATCTGTCTGTCTCCACACCATCTGCCCACTGTGTCCATACACACACTGATATCATCTGTCTGTCTCCACACCATCTGCCCACTGTGTCCATACACACACTGATATCATCTGTCTGTCTCCACACCATCTGCCCAGTGTGTCCATACACACACTGATAGCATCTGTCTGTCTCCACACCATCTGCCCAGTGTGTCCATACACACACTGATATCATCTGTCTGTCTCCACACCATCTGCCCCGTGTGTCCATACACACACTGATATCATCTGTCTGTCTCCACACAATCTGCCCAGTGTGTCCATACACACACTGATATCATCTGTCTGTCTCCACACCATCTGCCCAGTGTGTCCATAAACCAAACTGACATAATCGTGTCACACTGTTAAGTATCCTGTTTCCTCATGACATTGTTAAATAATTGGTTACCGTTTTAAAATCTACTGATGAGAGGTGTGAGAGGGATGAGAGGGTTGAGAGAGGTGAGAGGGATGAGAGGGATGAGAGAGGTGAGAGGGATGAGAGGGTTGAGAGAGGTGAGAGGGATGAGAGGGTTGAGAGAGGTGAGAGGGGTGAGAGAGGTGAGAGGGATGAGAGAGGTGAGAGAAGTGAGAGAGATGAGAGAGGTGAGAGGGATGAGAGATGTGAGAGGGATGAGAGAGGTGAGAGGGATGAGAGAGGTGAGAGGGATGAGAGGGATGAGAGAGGTGAGAGGGATGAGAGGGATGAGAGAGGTGAGAGAGTTGAGAGGGATGAGAGAGATGAGAGGGATGAGAGAGGTGAGAGGGATGAGAGGAATGAGAGAGGTGAGAGTCATGAGAGGGATGAGAGAGGTGAGAGAGGTGAGAGGGATGAGAGGGGTGAGAGAGGTGAGAGGGATGAGAGAGGTGAGAGAAGTGAGAGAGATGAGAGAGGTGAGAGGGATGAGAGGGATGAGAGAGGTGAGAGGGATGAGAGAGGTGAGAGGAATTAGAATGATGAGAGATGTGAAAGAGGTGAGAGGGATGAGAGAGATGAGAGGGATGAGAGAGGTGAGAGGGATGAGAGGGATGAGAGAGGTGAGAGTCATGAGAGGGATGAGAGAGGTGAGAGAGGTGAGAGGGATGAGAGGGGTGAGAGAGGTGAGAGGGATGAGAGAGGTGAGAGAAGTGAGAGAGATGAGAGAGGTGAGAGGGATGAGAGGGATGAGAGAGGTGAGAGGGATGAGAGAGGTGAGAGGAATTAGAATGATGAGAGATGTGAAAGAGGTGAGAGGGATGAGAGAGATGAGAGGGATGAGAGAGGTGAGAGGGATGAGAGGGATGAGAGAGGTGAGAGTCATGAGAGGGATGAGAGAGGTGAGAGAGGTGAGAGGGATGAGAGGGGTGAGAGAGGTGAGAGGGATGAGAGAGGTGAGAGAAGTGAGAGAGATGAGAGAGGTGAGAGGGATGAGAGGGATGAGAGGGATGAGAGGGATGAGAGAGGTGAGAGGAATTAGAATGATGAGAGATGTGAAAGAGGTGAGAGGGATGAGAGAGGCGAGAGGGATGAGAGAGGTGAGAGGGATGAGAGGGATGAGAGATGTGAGAGGGGTGAGAGGGATGAGAGAGGTGAAAGGGATGAGAGGGATGAGAGAGGTGAGAGAGGTCAGAGGGATGAGAGAGGGATGAGAGAAGTGAGATGGATGAGAGAGGTGAGAGAAGTTAGAGGGATGAGAGAGGTGAGAGGGATGAGAGGAATGTGAAAGGTGAGAGAGGTGAGAGGGATGAGAGATGTGAAAGAGGTGAGAGGGATGAGAGAGGTGAGAGGGATGAGAGAGGTGAGAGGGATGGGAGAGGTGAGAGAGGTGAGAGGGATGAGAGGGATGAGAGAGGTGAGAGGGATGAGAGGGATGAGAGAGGTGAGAGGGATGAGAGAGATGAGAGGGATGAGAGAGGTGAGAGGGATGAGAGGGATGAGAGAGGTGAGAGGGATGAGAGAGATGAGAGGGATGAGAGAGGTGAGAGGGATGAGAGGGATGAGAGAGGTGAGAGGGATGAGAGAAGTGAGAGAAGTGAGAGGGATGAGAGAGGTGAGAGGGATGAGAGGGATGAGAGAGGTGAGAGGGATGAGAGAGGTGAGAGGGATGAGAGAGGTGAGAGGGATGAGAGTGATGAGAGAGGTGAGAGGGATGAGAGGGATGAGAGAGGTGAGAGAGATGAGAGGGATGAGAGAGGGATGAGAGAAGTGAGATGTATGAGAGAGGTGAGAGAAGTGAGAGGGATGAGAGGGATGAGAAAGGTGAAAGAGGTGAGAGGGATGAGAGACGTGAGAGGGATGAAAGATTTGAGAGGTGAGGGGGATGAGAGAGGTGAGAGGGATGAGAGGGATGAGAGAGGTGAGAGAGGTGAGAGGGGTGAGAGAGGGATGAGAGAGTGAGAGAGGTGAGAGGGATGAGAGAGGTGAGAGAAGTGAGAGAGATGAGAGAGGTGAGAGGGATGAGAGGGATGAGAGAGGTGAGAGGGATGAGAGAGGTGAGAGGAATTAGAATGATGAGAGATGTGAAAGAGGTGAGAGGGATGAGAGAGGCGAGAGGGATGAGAGAGGTGAGAGGGATGAGAGATGTGAGAGGGGTGAGAGGGATGAGAGAGGTGAAAGGGATGAGAGGGATGAGAGAGGTGAGAGAGGTGAGAGGGATGAGAGAGGGATGAGAGAAGTGAGATGGATGAGAGAGGTGAGAGAAGTTAGAGGGATGAGAGAGGTGAGAGGGATGAGAGGGATGAGAGAGGTGAGAGAGGTGAGAGGGATGAGAGGGATGAGAGATGTGAAAGAGGTGAGAGGGATGAGAGAGGTGAGAGGGATGAGAGAGGTGAGAGGGATGGGAGAGGTGAGAGAGGTGAGAGGGATGAGAGGGATGAGAGAGGTGAGAGGGATGAGAGAGGTGAGAGGGATGAGAGAGATGAGAGGGATGAGAGAGGTGAGAGGGATGAGAGGGATGAGAGAGGTGAGAGGGATGAGAGGGATGAGAGAGGTGAGAGAGGTGAGGGGGATGAGAGGGGTGAGAGAGGTGAGAGGGATGAGAGAGGTGAGAGAAGTGAGAGGGATGAGAGAGGTGAGAGGGATGAGAGGGATGAGAGAGGTGAGAGGGATGAGAGAGGTGAGAGGGATGGGAGAGGTGAGAGAGGTGAGAGGGATGAGAGGGATGAGAGAGGTGAGAGGGATGAGAGGGATGAGAGAGGTGAGAGGGATGAGAGAGATGAGAGGGATGAGAGAGGTGAGAGGGATGAGAGGGATGAGAGAGGTGAGAGGGATGAGAGGGATGAGAGAGGTGAGAGAGGTGAGGGGGATGAGAGGGGTGAGAGAGGTGAGAGGGATGAGAGAGGTGAGAGAAGTGAGAGGGATGAGAGAGGTGAGAGGGATGAGAGGGATGAGAGAGGTGAGAGGGATGAGAGAGGTGAGAGGGATGAGAGTGATGAGAGAGGTGAGAGGGATGAGAGGGATGAGAGAGGTGAGAGAGATGAGAGGGATGAGAGAGGGATGAGAGAAGTGAGATGTATGAGAGAGGTGAGAGAAGTGAGAGAGGTGAGAGGGATGAGAAGGATGAGCGGGATGAGAGAGGTGAGAGAGGTGAGAGGGATGAGAGGGTTGAGAAAGGTGAAATAGGTGAGATGGATGAGAGAGGTGAGAGGGATGAAAGATGTGAGAGGTGAGGGGGATGAGAGAGGTGAGAGGGATGAGAGGGATGAGAGAGGTGAGAGAGGTGAGAGGGGTGAGAGAGGGATGAGAGAGGTGAGAGGGATGAGAGGGATGAGAGAGGTGAGAGGGATGAGAGGGATGAGAGAGGTGAGAGGGATGAGAGATGTGAGAGGTGAGAGGGATGAGAGAGGTGAGAGGGATGAGAGGGATGAGAGAGGTGAGAGAGGTGAGAGGGGTGAGAGAGGGATGAGAGAGGTGAGAGGGATGAGAGGGATGAGAGAGGTGAGAGGGATGAGAGATGTGAGAGGTGAGAGGGATGAGAGAGGTGAGAGGGATGAGAGGGATGAGAGAGGTGAGAGAGGTGATGTCATAAGGTGAATTCACCAATTTGTAAGTCGCTCTGGATAAGAGCGTCTGCCAAATGACTTAAATGTAATGTAAATGTGAGAGGGGTGAGACAGGGATGAGAGAGATGAGAGGGATGAGAGGGATGAGAGGTGAGAGGGCTGAGAAGGATGAGAGGGATGAGAGGGATGAGAGATCATCCTGTATCGTTTCAGCACTAAAGGGGATATCCAGACCTTACAGTGGGCTCCAAAATTACTTCAGAAATTTAATATAATAAACAATACTTTAGAAATTAAATTCCACTTATTTAAGTTTATCTAAGTGTTAAGGAACTATATTGAGCCATTACACCACTTCCTCTTTCACTAGGGTATAAAAATGAGGTAACAGGCATGTAATAGGAACTGCTACTTCCTGTTTCACTAGGGTAGAGGCATGTAATATCCCTTTGTCATCCAACACCACGAGGAAAAGACCTGGCAGTTGAAAAGAGACAGATGGTCGTAGACCTTCATAAATCTGGTAATGGCTACAAGAAGATCGACAAACGTTTGGATATACCACTGAGCACTGTCAGGACAATTATTAAAACATGCTAAAGATATAGAACAGTTGAAAACGTCACGGGTTGAGGATGCAAATGCATTTTCTCCCCAGGAGAGGGAGGAGGATGGCGAGAGAAGAAGCAACAAAATCCCCAAGAATCTCTGTGAAACAATTGCAGGCCTTGGTGGCGTCTTGGGGTCACCAGGACCAGAAAGCCCTGAATGACCCCAAAGACACGGATGCAGGCGCTGGGAGTTTGCCAAACGTGTTTTAAATTATGACTGGAAGAAGGTGCTCTGGTCAGATGAGAGCAAAATTGAACGTTTTGGTCAGAAACAGTATCTGCATGTTTGGCGTCGAAACAGAGATGCATACAAGGAGAGGCACCTCATACCCACGGTGAAATATGGAGGGGGGGGGTCAGTGATGTTTTGGGGCTGTTTTAATTCCAGAGGTCCAGGGGCACCTCATACCCACGGTTAAATATAGAGGACGGTCAGTGATGTTTTGGGGCTGTTTTAATTCCAGAGGTTCAGGGGCACCTCATACCCAAGGTGAAATATGGAGGAGGGTCAGTGATGTTTTGGGGCTGTTTTATTTCCAGAGGTCTAGGGGCACCTCATACCCACGGTGAAATATGGAGGAGGGTCAGTGATGTTTTGGGGCTGTTTTAATTCCAGAGGTCCAGGGGCACCTCATACCCATGGTGAAATATGGAGGAGGGTCAGTGATGTTTTGGGGCTGTTTTAATTCCAGAGGTTCAGGGGCACTGGTTAAGATTGATGCCGTAATGAATTCCACCAAGTATCAGGCAATTCTGTCTGACAATCTGGTTGCCTCTGCCAGAAGACTGGGACTTGGCCGGAGGTGGACTTTCCAACAAGACAATGATCCGAAACATACCTCAGGATCCACAAAGAAATGGTACTGTGACAACAAAATCAATGTTCTGCCATGTCAGTCGCCGGACCTCAATCCAATAGAAAACCTGTGGGCTGAGTAGAAGAGGGCAGTTGATAAGCACAAACCCAAGAATGTGAAGGATCTTGAAAGGATCTGCATAGAGGAATGGTCCTAAATCCCTCCAGATGTGTTCCTTAACCTGGTCAAACATTACAGGAAAAGACTCCATGCTGTTGTCATTGCCAGAGGTGGTGGCACTAAGTACTAAATGAGGAGTGCCAATAATTATGAAACCTTGATTTTGGTGAAATGTATTTTGTATTAAATAATTGTATGATTTTGGTTAGTTCCATTGAAACATTAACAAAGTACAGTTTTTCTCACATGTTGGTATTTTGAGTTTATCTCTATAATTATATTGTTTATATTATTTTAAGTATTGTTTGTGCATTGCCAGTAATTCTGGAGCCCAATGTAAGGTTTGGAAGTGCCTAAATATACCTTCCTACCAGACTGTGTAAAGAGGCAACACCAGGGGCGCTGGTGTTACGGACACACAGGGGGAGGGTAGCCTAGCAGTTAGAGAGGCAGAAACCAAGGCGGTGTCTAGCAGTTAGAGAGGCAGAAACCAGGGAGGGTAGCCTAGCAGTTAGAGGGGCAGAAACCAGGGCGGGTAGCCTAGCAGTTAGAGAGGCAGAAACCAGGGGGGTAGCCTAGCAGTTAGAGAGGCAGAAACCAGGGGGGTAGTCTAGCAGTTAGAGAGGCAGAAATCAGGGCGGGTAGTCGAGCAGTTAGAGAGGCAGAAACCAGGGCGAGTAGCCTAGCAGTTAGAGTCAGAAACCAGGGGTGTAGTCTAGCAGTTAGAGAGGCAGAAACCAGGGGGTTGTCTAGCAGTTAGAGAGGCAGAAACCAGTGGGGTAGCCTAGCAGTTAGAGAGGCAGAAACCAGGGGGATAGTCTAGCAGTTAGAGAGGCAGAAACCAGGGGGTAGCCTAGCAGTTAGAGAGGCAGAAACCAGGGGGGTAGCCTAACAGTTAGAGAGGCAGAAACCATGGGGGTAGTCTAGCAGTTAGAGACACAGAAACCAGGGGGGTAGCCTAGCAGTTAGAGAGGCAGAAACCAGGGGGTAGCCTAGCAGTTAGAGAGGCAGAAACCAGGGGGGTAGCCTAGCAGTTAGAGAGGCAGAAACCAGGGGGGTAGCCTAGCAGTTAGAGAGGCAGAAACC
>NC_088223.1:4523047-4525547 GCF_036934945.1 Oncorhynchus masou masou | reverse complement strand
AACCCAGGCCAGCTGGTCAACGGTCTTCAACAGGGCTCAACCTTTAACATTGGAGAGAAGATCAGGTACAGCTGCAGCCCGGGCTTCGTGTTGGAGGGTCACACCACGCTGTCCTGTCTGGCTACGTCTGCTGGCACCGCAGCATGGGACTTCCCCCTGCCCTACTGCAGAGGTAGGATACCTACACACACCTACACACACCTACACACACACACACACACACATCACACACACGCTGATACACACACGCTGATACACACACACCGATACACAAACACACTGATACACACACACACACACACACACAGACATATACACACACACACACACATACACACACACCTGTACACACACACTGATACACACCCAACGGTACACACAAACACACACACCGGTACACACACACTGATACACACACACTGATACACACACACACACACCGATACACAAACCCACACTGATACATATTCTGGCTGTGCCGTGTGGAGATTATAACAAATTCAAATGTTCGTAAATGACCAGCATGGTCCAATAATAATAATCACAGTGGTTGTAGAGGGGGCAGCAAGTCAGCACCTCAGGAGTAAATGTCAGTTGGCTTTTCATAGCCTATCATTGAGAGTATCTCTACCTCTCCTGCTGTCTCTGGAGAGTTGAAAACAGCAGGTCTGGGACAGGTAGCACGTCCGGTGAACAGGGCAGGGTTCCATAGCCGCAGGCAGAACAGTTGAAACTGGAGCAGCAGCACGGCCAGGTGGACTGGGGACAGCAAGGAGTCATCATGCCAGATAGTCCTGAGGCATGGTCCTAGGGCTCAGGTCCTCTGAGAGATAGAGAAAGAGAGAAAGAGAGAATTAGAGAGAGCACACTTAAATTCACACAGGACACCGAATAGGACAGGAGAAGTACTCCACATATAACAGACTGACCCTAGCCCCCCGACACATAAACTACTGCAGCATAAATACTGGCGGCTGAGACAGGAGGGGTCAGGAGACACTGTGGCCCCATCCGAGGACACCCCCGGACAGGGCCAAACAGGCAGGATATAAGCCCACCCACTTTGCCAAAGCACAGCCCCCACACCACAAGAGGGATATCTTCAACCACCAACTTACCATCCTGAGACAAGGCTGAGTAAAGTCCACAAAGATCTCTGCCACGTCACATCCCAAGGGGGGGCGCCAACCAAGACAGGAAGACCACGTCAGTGACTCAACCCACTCACGTGACGTACCCCTCCTAGGGACGGTATGAGAGAGCCCCAGTAAGCCAGTGACCCAGCCCCTGTAATAGGGTTAGAGGCAGAGAATCCCAGTGGAAAGAGGGGAACCGGCCAGCAGAGACAGCAAGGGTGGTTCGTTGCTCCAGAGCCTTTCCGTTCACCTTCTCACTCCTGGGCCAGACTAGACTCAATCATATGACCCACTGAAGAGATGAGTCTTCAGTAAAGACTTAAAGGTTGAGACCTAGTTTGCGTCTCTCACGATCTCTTTCAATAATGGCAGGAATGGAGGAGGTCTTTATTCTAGTGAGATTGCTAAGGCGAACTCCGCCATGTTTAGTTTTGCCCAACCTAGGTCGAGGCACAGACACGGCCTCAATGGGGATAGCTGAGCTGACTACACTGACTGTGCTAGTGGCAGACTCCACTAAGCTGGCAGGCTGGCTAACAGCCTGCTGCCTGGCCTACACCCTATTTCATTGTGGAGCTAGAGGAGTTAGAGCCCTGTCTATGTTCGTAAATAAGATCAGAGCACCCCTCCAGCTAGGATGGGGTCCGTCACTCCTCAGCAGGCCAGGCTTGGTCCTGTTTGTGAGTGAGTGAGCCAATTATCTACAATTATCCAGTTTTGGGAGGGGCAGAAAACAGATTTCAACCAGCAATCGAGTTGTGAGACTCTGCTGTAGAGCTCATCACTCCCCCTAACTGGGAGGGGGCCAGAGACAATTACTCGATGCCGACACATGTTTCTAGCTGATTTACACGCAGAAGCTATGTTGCGCTTGGTGACCTCTGACTGTTTCATCCTAACATCGTTGGTGCCGACGTGGATAACCAATACACACACACCGGTACACCCATACCAATACACACACACACACACACACACACACACACACACTGGTACACCCATACCAATACACACACACACACCGGTACACTTACGCACGCACTCATGCACGCTCACACACACACAGACACAAACACACCAGCTCTGTCTCTCTCAGTGTAGTGCCTGTAGTTTGTGCCATGCTGAGCAGAGCGCTGTGACAGAGTAATCTGTGACCATCCCGGGGGACTCAGGAAGCCCACATACAGACATACATGGTGTGTGTATGTGTGTTTGTCTCTGTGTGTGCCTCTGTGTGTGTGTGTGTGTGTGTGTGTGTATGTGTGTGTTCCTCTGTGTGTGTGTGTGTGTGTGTGTGTGTGTGTGTGTGTGTGTGTGTGTGTGTGTGTGTGTGTGTGTGTGTGTGTGTGTGTGTGTGTGTGTGT
>NC_088223.1:4465547-4518047 GCF_036934945.1 Oncorhynchus masou masou | reverse complement strand
TATGGTTAGATGGTTAGACAGAATGGTTAGACAGGATGGTTAGGCAGGATGTTAGACAGGATGGGTAGACTGTGTGGTTAGACAGGATGGTTAGACAGGATGGTTAGACAGGGTGGTTAGATGGTTAGACAAAGATGGATAGATGGTTATACAGGGTGGTTAGACAGGATGGTTAGACAGGAAGGTTAGATGGTTGAACAAGATGGATAGATGGTTAGACAGGGTGGTTAGACAGGGAGGTTAGACAGGATGGTTAGATGGTTAGACAGGATGTTTAGACAGGGTGGTTAGACAGGATGGTTAGACAGGATGGTTAGACAGGATGGTTAGATGGTTAGACAGGATGTTTAGACAGGGTGGTTAGACAGGATGGTTAGACAGGATGGTTAGACATGATGGTTAGATGGTTAGACATGATGGTTAGATGGTTAGAGCCGGAATGGTTAGACAGAATGGTTAGATGGTTAGACAGGATTGTTAGACAGTATGGTTAGATGGTTAGACAGAATGGTTAGACAGGATGGTTAGGCAGGATGTTAGACAGGATGGGTAGACTGTGTGGTTAGACAGGATGGTTAGACAGGATGGTTAGACAGGGTGGTTAGATGGTTAGACAAAGATGGATAGATGGTTATACAGGGTGGTTAGACAGGATGGTTAGACAGGAAGGTTAGATGGTTGAACAAGATGGATAGATGGTTAGACAGGGTGGTTAGACAGGGAGGTTAGACAGGATGGTTAGATGGTTAGACAGGATGTTTAGACAGGGTGGTTAGACAGGATGGTTAGACAGGATGGTTAGACAGGATGGTTAGATGGTTAGACAGGATGTTTAGACAGGGTGGTTAGACAGGATGGTTAGACAGGATGGTTAGACATGATGGTTAGATGGTTAGACATGATGGTTAGATGGTTAGAGCCGGAATGGTTAGACAGAATGGTTAGATGGTTAGACAGGATTGTTAGACAGTATGGTTAGATGGTTAGACAGAATGGTTAGACAGGATGGTTAGGCAGGATGTTAGACAGGATGGGTAGACTGTGTGGTTAGACAGGATGGTTAGACAGGATGGTTAGACAGGGTGGTTAGATGGTTAGACAAAGATGGATAGATGGTTATACAGGGTGGTTAGACAGGATGGTTAGACAGGAAGGTTAGATGGTTGAACAAGATGGATAGATGGTTAGACAGGGTGGTTAGACAGGGAGGTTAGACAGGGAGGTTAGACAGGATGGTTAGTCAGGATGGTTAGACAGGATGTTTAGATGGTTAGACAGGATGGTGAGACAGGATGGTTAGACATGATGGTTAGACAGGGTGGTTAGACAGGGAGGTTAGACAGGATGGTTAGACAGGATGGTTAGACAGGATGGTTAGATGGTTAGACAGGATGTTTAGACAGGGTGGTTAGACAGGATGGTTAGACAGGATGGTTAGACAGGATGGTTAGATGGTTAGACAGGATGTTTAGACAGGGTGGTTAGACAGGATGGTTAGACAGGATGGTTAGACATGATGGTTAGATGGTTAGACATGATGGTTAGATGGTTAGAGCCGGAATGGTTAGACAGAATGGTTAGATGGTTAGACAGGATTGTTAGACAGTATGGTTAGATGGTTAGACAGAATGGTTAGACAGGATGGTTAGGCAGGATGTTAGACAGGATGGGTAGACTGTGTGGTTAGACAGGATGGTTAGACAGGATGGTTAGACAGGGTGGTTAGATGGTTAGACAAAGATGGATAGATGGTTATACAGGGTGGTTAGACAGGATGGTTAGACAGGAAGGTTAGATGATTGAACAAGATGAATAGATGGTTAGACAGGGTGGTTAGACAGGGAGGTTAGACAGGGAGGTTAGACAGGATGGTTAGACAGGATGTTTAGATGGTTAGACAGGATGGTGAGACAGGATGGTTAGACAGGATGGTTAGACAGGGTGGTTAGACAGGGAGGTTAGACAGGATGGTTAGACAGGGAGGTTAGACAGGATGGTTAGTCAGGATGGTTAGACAGGATGTTTAGATGGTTAGACAGGATGGTGAGACAGGATGGTTAGACATGATGGTTAGACAGGGTGGTTAGACAGGGAGGTTAGACAGGATGGTTAGTCAGGATGGTTAGACAGGATGTTTAGATGGTTAGACAGGATGGTGAGACAGGATGGTTAGACAGGATGGTTAGACAGGGTGGTTAGACAGGGAGGTTAGACAGGATGGTTAGACAGGGAGGTTAGACAGGATGGTTAGTCAGGATGGTTAGACAGGATGTTTAGATGGTTAGACAGGATGGTGAGACAGGATGGTTAGACATGATGGTTATACAGGGTGGTTAGACAGGATGGTTAGACAGGAAGGTTAGATGGTTGAACAAGATGGATAGATGGTTAGACAGGGTGGTTAGACAGGGAGGTTAGACAGGGAGGTTAGACAGGATGGTTAGTCAGGATGGTTAGACAGGATGTTTAGATGGTTAGACAGGATGGTGAGACAGGATGGTTAGACATGATGGTTATACAGGGTGGTTAGACAGGGAGGTTAGACAGGATGGTTAGACAGGATGGTTAGACAGGATGGTTAGATGGTTAGACAGGATGTTTAGACAGGGTGGTTAGACAGAATGGTTAGACAGGATGGTTAGACAGGATGGTTAGACAGGATGGTTAGACAGGATGGTTAGACAGGATGTTTAGACAGGGTGGTTAGACAGAATGGTTAGACAGGATGGTTAGACAGGATGGTTAGATGGTTAGACAGGATGTTTAGACAGGGTGGTTAGACAGGATGGTTAGACAGGATGGTTAGACATGATGGTTAGATGGTTAGACATGATGGTTAGATGGTTAGAGCCGGAATGGTTAGACAGAATGGTTAGATGGTTAGACAGGATTGTTAGACAGTATGGTTAGATGGTTAGACAGAATGGTTAGACAGGATGGTTAGGCAGGATGTTAGACAGGATGGGTAGACTGTGTGGTTAGACAGGATGGTTAGACAGGATGGTTAGACAGGGTGGTTAGATGGTTAGACAAAGATGGATAGATGGTTATACAGGGTGGTTAGACAGGATGGTTAGACAGGAAGGTTAGATGGTTGAACAAGATGGATAGATGGTTAGACAGGGTGGTTAGACAGGGAGGTTAGACAGGGAGGTTAGATGGTTAGACAGGATGGTGAGACAGGATGGTTAGACATGATGGTTAGACAGGGTGGTTAGACAGGGAGGTTAGACAGGATGGTTAGTCAGGATGGTTAGACAGGATGTTTAGATGGTTAGACAGGATGGTGAGACAGGATGGTTAGACATGATGGTTAGACAGGGTGGTGAGACAGGGTGGTTAGACAGGATAGTTAGACAGGATGATTAGATGGTTAGACAGCATGGTTAGACAGTATGGTTAGATGGTTAGACAGGATGTGTCAGCAGGATGGTTAGACAGGATGGTTAGACAGGATGGTTAGGCAGGATGGTTAGATGGTTAGACAGGATGGTTAGACAGGGTGGTTAGACGGGGTGGTTAGACAGGATAGTTAGACAGGATGATTAGATGGTTAGACAGCATGGTTAGACAGGATGGTTAGACAGGGTGGTTAGACAGGATGGTTAGACAGTATGGTTAGACAGGATGGTTAGATGGTTAGACAGGATGGTTAGACCGAATGGTTAGACAGGGTTGTTAGATGGTTAGACAGGATGGTTAGACAGGATGGTTAGACAGGATGGTTAGACAGGATGGTTAGATGGTTAGACAGCATGGTTAGACAGTATGGTTAGACAGGATGGTTAGATGGTTAGACAGGATGGTTAGACCGAATGGTTAGACAGGGTTGTTAGATGGTTAGACAGGATGGTGAGACATGATGGTTAGAAAGGATGGTTAGATGGTTAGACAGGATGTTTAGACAGTATGGTTCGACAGGGTGATTTGACAGGGTGGTTATACAGGGTGGTTAGAAAGGATGGTTAGATGGCTAGACAGGTTGGTTAGACAAGGTGGTTAGACAGGATGGTTAGACAGGATGGTTTGTCAGGATGGTTAGATGGTTAGACAGAATGGTTAGACAGGATGGTTAGACAGGGTGGTTAGACAGAATGGTGAGACAGGGTGGTTAGACAGGGTGGTTAGACAGGATGGTTAGACAGGATGGTAAGACAGGATGTGTCAGCAGGATGGTTAGACAGGATGGTTAGATGGTTAGACAGGATTGTTAGACAGGGTGGTTAGACAGGGTGGTTAGACAGGATGGTTAGACAGGATGGTTAGACAGAATGGTGAGACAGGGTGGTTAGACAGGGTGGTTAGACAGGATGGTTAGACAGGATGGCTAGACAGGATAGTTAGACAGGATGATTAGATGGTTAGACAGCATGGTTAGACAGGATGGTTAGACAGGGTGGTTAGACAGGATGGTTAGACAGTATGGTTAGACAGGATGGTTAGATGGTTAGACAGGATGGTTAGACCGAATGGTTAGACAGGGTTGTTAGATGGTTAGACAGGATGGTTAGACAGGATGGTTAGACAGGATGGTTAGACAGGATGGTTAGATGGTTAGACAGCATGGTTAGACAGTATGGTTAGACAGGATGGTTAGATGGTTAGACAGGATGGTTAGACCGAATGGTTAGACAGGGTTGTTAGATGGTTAGACAGGATGGTGAGACATGATGGTTAGAAAGGATGGTTAGATGGTTAGACAGGATGTTTAGACAGTATGGTTCGACAGGGTGATTTGACAGGGTGGTTATACAGGGTGGTTAGAAAGGATGGTTAGATGGCTAGACAGGTTGGTTAGACAAGGTGGTTAGACAGGATGGTTAGACAGGATGGTTTGTCAGGATGGTTAGATGGTTAGACAGAATGGTTAGACAGGATGGTTAGACAGGGTGGTTAGACAGAATGGTGAGACAGGGTGGTTAGACAGGGTGGTTAGACAGGATGGTTAGACAGGATGGTAAGACAGGATGTGTCAGCAGGATGGTTAGACAGGATGGTTAGATGGTTAGACAGGATTGTTAGACAGGGTGGTTAGACAGGGTGGTTAGACAGGATGGTTAGACAGGATGGTTAGACAGAATGGTGAGACAGGGTGGTTAGACAGGGTGGTTAGACAGGATGGTTAGACAGGATGGCTAGACAGGATAGTTAGACAGGATGATTAGATGGTTAGACAGCATGGTTAGACAGGATGGTTAGACAGGGTGGTTAGACAGGATGGTTAGACAGTATGGTTAGACAGGATGGTTAGATGGTTAGACAGGATGGTTAGACCGAATGGTTAGACAGGGTTGTTAGATGGTTAGACAGGATGGTTAGACAGGATGGTTAGACAGGATGGTTAGACAGGATGGTTAGATGGTTAGACAGCATGGTTAGACAGTATGGTTAGACAGGATGGTTAGATGGTTAGACAGGATGGTTAGACCGAATGGTTAGACAGGGTTGTTAGATGGTTAGACAGGATGGTGAGACATGATGGTTAGAAAGGATGGTTAGATGGTTAGACAGGATGTTTAGACAGTATGGTTCGACAGGGTGATTTGACAGGGTGGTTATACAGGGTGGTTAGAAAGGATGGTTAGATGGCTAGACAGGTTGGTTAGACAAGGTGGTTAGACAGGATGGTTAGACAGGATGGTTTGTCAGGATGGTTAGATGGTTAGACAGAATGGTTAGACAGGATGGTTAGACAGGGTGGTTAGACAGAATGGTGAGACAGGGTGGTTAGACAGGGTGGTTAGACAGGATGGTTAGACAGGATGGTAAGACAGGATGTGTCAGCAGGATGGTTAGACAGGATGGTTAGATGGTTAGACAGGATTGTTAGACAGGGTGGTTAGACAGGGTGGTTAGACAGGATGGTTAGACAGGATGGTTAGACAGAATGGTGAGACAGGGTGGTTAGACAGGGTGGTTAGACAGGATGGTTAGACAGGATGGTAAGACAGGATGTGTCAGCAGGATGGTTAGACAGGATGGTTAGATGGTTAGACAGGATTGTTAGACAGGGTGGTTAGACAGGGTGGTTAGACAGGGTGGTTCGAACAGTGAGGTTAGACAGGATGGTTAGACAGGATGGTTAGACAGGATGTTTAGATGTTAGAAAGGGTGGTTAGACGGGATGTGGCAGCAGGATGGTTAGACAGGATGAGCCAGCAGGATGGTTAGACAGGATGAGCCAGCAGGATGGTTAGACAGGGTGGTTAGACACGATGGTCAGACAGGGTGATTAGACAGGATGGTTAGACAGGGTGGTTAGACAGGATGGTTCGACAGGGTGGTTAGACAGGATGGTTAGACAGGATGGTGAGACAGGGTGGTTAGACAGGAAGTTTAGATGGTTAGACAGGATGGTTCGACAGGGTGATTTGACAGGATGGTTAGACAGGGTGGTTAGACAGGATGGTGAGACAGGGTGGTTAGACAGGAAGTTTAGATGGTTAGACAGGATGGTTCGACAGGGTGATTTGACAGGATGGTTAGACAGGGTGGTTAGACAGGATGGTTAGACAGGGTGATTAGACAGGATGGTTAGACAGGGTGGTTAGACAGGATGGTGAGACAGGATAATTTGACAGAGAAGATTTTCCTCCAGCATTGAAAACCCTGTGGTGTGGAATGACAATCCCCTCCTCCTTCTCCTCCCCCCCTCCTTTCCTCCTCCCTTCTCCTCCCTCCTTGCCCGCTCTCCCTCCACACTTCTCCTCAATCCTTTCCCTTCTCCCTCTTTCCTTCTTCCCTCCCTCCTTTCCCCTCTCTGTCCTCCTCCCATCTCCTGCTTTCCTCTCTCCCCCTCCTTCCTTCTCCCTATTTAGTGTTACCCATCACCTCTGTTTATCTGTCTCTCTCCTTCCTCCCTACCTCCTTTCCTATCTACCTTTTTCTCTTGCCCTGACACTTCACCTGTCACCATCCATCTCCCTCTCTCTTTCCGTCTCTCCCTCCTACGGAGAACCCTCTCTCCGTGCTTCACACTTCACAGGTTTCCTCTCTTCTGTGCGCTCCAGCTCTCTCATGGGGGGTTGCCGTGGTTACAGATAGGACGGATGTTTGACAGGACTCTGGGCTCCAGTAGCCCCGCACCCCTTCCCTCCGTGTGAACACTCTCACCACAAATACCACCTCACACACACACACACACACACACACACACACACACACACACACACACACACACACACACACACACACACACACACACACACACACACACACACACACACACACAACAGCCTTACCAGCCTTACCAGCTCAAAAGCTAAGCCATAGCATGTCTCTGCACTCTCTGGAGAGACAGACAGAGCCAGGGGCCACAGTAACAATTGTGTTTTTTTGTTGTTAAATTGTCTCCTGATAGGAGTGAAGAAAGTGTTCCCAGTGTGAAATGTTTAACACAAATCTGAATTAATACGATTGAATCTAATTCAATTTAATCAACTTCACCGTTGCTTCGACTTGCATCATCCAACCTATGCTCTTCCCCGAAGAATTACAGTCGTAAGTCATAAAAACCATGAAACATTTTGTAGTGTTTCTGGAAGGTGTTTTTTTTTCCTATGGAGCTCTGTTCTATTGTAGCTGTCTGCTTTCTACCCTCTGCATGTTCCCATAAGCTGAATGTAACATCAAAACAACAAACAATATTTCTCTGTCTGCATTTGTATTGTTATAGTACTGGTGTGGGCGACATTTGTGTTACTTAATTTTTTTGATTTTTTTTTTACAAACAATTTGTATTATGCGTTACAGTTACCATTCCTATTTCAAACCCTTCCCTCTCTGCTTCTTCTCTCTCTGCTTCTTCTCTCTCTGCTCCTTCCCTCTCTGCTCCTTCCCTCTCTGCTTCTTCCCTCTCTGCTTCTACCCTCTCTGCTTCCTCCCTCTCTGCTTCTTCCCTCTCTGCTTCTTCCCTCTCTGCTTCTTCCCTCTCTGCTCCTTCCCTCTCTGCTCCTTCCCTCTCTGCTCCTTCCCTCTCTGCTTCTTCTCTCTCTGCTTCTTCTCTCTCTGCTTCTTCTCTCTCTGCTCCTTCTCTCTCTGATTCTTCTCTCTCTGCTCCTTCTCTCTCTGATTCTTCTCTCTCTGCTTCTTCTCTCTCTGCTTCTTCTCTCTCTGCTTCTTCTCTCTCTGCTCCTTCTCTCTCTGCTTCTTCTCTCTCTGCTTCTTCCCTCTCTGCTTCTTCTCTCTCTGCTTCTTCTCTCTCTGCTTATTCTCTCTCTGCTTCTTCCCTCTCTGCTCCTTCTCTCTCTGCTTCTTCTCTCTCTGCTTCTTCCCTCTCTGCTTCTTCTCTCTCTGCTTCTTCTCTCTCTGCTTCTTCTCTCTCTGCTTCTTCCCTCTCTGCTTCTTCTCTCTCTGCTCCTTCTCTCTCTGCTCCTTCTCTCTCTGCTCCTTCTCTCTCTGCTTCTTCTCTCTCTGCTCCTTCTCTCTCTGCTCATTCTCTCTCTGCTCCTTCTCTCTCTGCTTCTTCTCTCTCTGCTTCTTCTCTCTCTGCTTCTTCTCTCTCTGCTTCTTCTCTCTCTGCTTCTTCCCTCTCTGCTTCCTCTCTCTCTGCTTCTTCTCTCTCTGCTTCTTCTCTCTCTGCTCCTTCTCTCTCTGCTTCTTCTCTCTCTGCTTCTTCTCTCTCTGCTTCTTCTCTCTCTGCTCCTTCTCTCTCTGATCCTTCTCTCTATGCTCCTTCTCTCTCTATGCTAATTCTCTCACTGCTCCTCCTCTCACTGCCTCTTCTCTCATTGCTCCTTCTCTCTATGCTCCTTCTCTCACTGCTCCTTCTCTCTATGCTCCTTCTCTCTCAGCTCCTTCTCTCTCTTGCTCCTTCTCTCTCTGCTCCTCCTCTCTCTGCTCCTTCTCTCAGCTCCTTCTCTCTCTGCTCCTTCTCTCTATGCTCCTTCTCTCTCTGCCCCTTCTCTCTCTGCTCCTTCTCTCTCTGCTCCTTCTCTCAGCTCCTTCTCTCTCTGCTCCTTCTCTCTCTGCTCCTTCTCTCTCTGCCCCTTCTCTCTCTGATTCTTCTCTCTCTGCTTCTTCTCTCTCTCTGCTCCTTCTCTCTCTGATTCTTCTCTCTCTGATTCTTCTCTCTCTGCTTCTTCTCTCTCTCTGCTCCTTCTCTCTCTGATCCTTCTCTCTATGCTCCTTCTCTCTCTATGCTAATTCTCTCACTGCTCCTCCTCTCACTGCTCCTCCTCTCACTGCTCCTTCTCTCATTGCTCCTTCTCTCTATGCTCCTTCTCTCACTGCTCCTTCTCTCTATGCTCCTTCTCTCTCAGCTCCTTCTCTCTCTTGCTCCTTCTCTCTCTGCTCCTCCTCTCTCTGCTCCTTCTCTCTCTGCCCCTTCTCTCTCTGATTCTTCTCTCTCTGCTTCTTCTCTCTCTCTGCTCCTTCTCTCTCTGATTCTTCTCTCTCTGATTCTTCTCTCTCTGCTTCTTCTCTCTCTCTGCTCCTTCTCTCTCTGATCCTTCTCTCTATGCTCCTTCTCTCTCTATGCTAATTCTCTCACTGCTCCTCCTCTCACTGCTCCTCCTCTCACTGCTCCTTCTCTCTCTGCTCGTTCTCTCTCTGCCCCTTCTCTCTCTGCTCCTTCTCTCTCTGCTCCTTCTCTCTCAGCTCCTTCTCTCAGCTCCTTCTCTCAGCTCCTTTTCTCTCAGCTCCTTCTCTCTCAGCTCCTTCTCTCTCTACGCCTTTTCTCTATGTCTGTTGGTCTGTCTGTGGGTCGGTCTGTAATCCTAACCTGTGTCTCTCTCCTCCTCACTCTCCCACAGCGGATGACGGTTGTGGGGGTACGTTGCGAGGCCAGAGCGGTGTGATCACCAGCCCCAACTACCCAGGGGAGTACAGCAACAATGCAGACTGTACCTGGACCGTCCTGGCTGAGCCTGGAGACACCATCGCCCTGGTCTTCTCTGACTTTACCCTGGAGGACGACTATGACCTCCTGGAGGTCAGCGGCACAGACGGCTCCTCTCAGTGGTGAGTACCCAGCCGGGGTGCTTCGATGTGGGGGAGGGATTGGGAGGGTGAGTACCCAGCCGGGGTGCTTCGATGTGGGGGAGGGATTGGGAGGGTGAGTACCCAGCCGGGGTGCTTCGATGTGGGGGAGGGATTGGGAGGGGTGGCGTATGGTGGTTTATGGTCGGTAAACTGCTGGAGGTCAGGATGTCTCAGTGGTGAGTACCCAGCCAGAGGGGAGATGGTTAGAGGGTGGGGCTTGGTGCTGTTTTCTGGGGAGCAGATGGTTAGAGGGTGGGGCTTGGTGATGTTTTCTTGGGAGCAGATGGTTAGAGGGTGGGGCTTGGTGATGTTTTCTGGGGAGCAGATGGTTAGAGGGTGGGGCTTGGTGCTGTTTTCTTGGGAGCAGATGGTTAGAGGGTGGGGCTTGGTGCTGTTTTCTGGGGAGCAGATGGTTAGAGGGTGGGGCTTGGTGATGTTTTCTTGGGAGCAGATGGTTAGAGGGTGGGGCTTGGTGCTGTTTTCTGGGGAGCAGATGGTTAGAGGGTGGGGCTTGGTGCTGTTTTCTGGGGAGCAGATGGTTAGAGGGTGGGGCTTGGTGATGTTTTCTGGGGAGCAGATGGTTAGAGGGTGGGGCTTGGTGCTGTTTTCTGGGGAGCAGATGGTTAGAGGGTGGGGCTTGGTGATGTTTTCTGGGGAGCAGATGGTTAGAGGGTGGGGCTTGGTGCTGTTTTCTGGGGAGCAGATGGTTAGAGGGTGGTGCTTGGTGCGGTTTTCTGGGGAGCAGATGGTTAGAGGGTGGGGCTTGGTGATGTTTTCTGGGGAGCAGATGGTTAGAGGGTGGGGCTTGGTGATGTTTTCTGGGGAGCAGATGGTTAGAGGGTGGGGCTTGGTGCTGTTTTCTGGGGAGCAGATGGTTAGAGGGTGGGGCTTGGTGCAGGTTAAAACATTTACTACGACCTTTGACCTTTCAGGAAATTGGCATGTCCTGTCTCAGTCTTTGAGACCAGTGAGCTTACTGCTCTATCAAAACTGTAATGCTGCGTGTATCTGATTGCTAAAGCCGTGTGTTCTTCTATTCAGTACTTTTTGGTTCTCTTCTGAAAGGTGATGCTCTTGTCTCACGGGGTCATGAGACGTCTCATTGTCCAACATGTTGATTTGCTGATGGAGTAGGAATGGACGTATCTGGTTGGCTACTGAGCTGTGGCTGTGTGATGGAGCTCTGTTCTGGCTGTAACTAACGTGATTCAAGATGCTGGAGACGACAGACCCGGGTTACTTCTACACAACATTGCAGCTTTTTGTTTGTTGTTTAATAATAATTCCCACAGGCGTGTCAAGTTGGCTGGATGTCCTTTGAATGGTGGACCGTTCTTGATTCACACGGGGACACTGTTGAGGGTGAAAAATCCAGCAGCGTTGCAGTTGTTGACACAAACCGGTGCACATGCCACCTACTACCGTAACCCTGTCCAAAGGCACTTAAATATTCTGTCTTGCTCATTCACCCTCTGAATAGCACACAATCCATGTCTCAATTGTCTCCAGGCTTAAAAATCCTTCTTTAACCCGTCTCCTCCCCTTCATCTACACTGATTGAAGTGGATTTAACAGGTGACATCAAAAAGGGATCATATCTTTCACCTGGATTCACCTGGTTAGTCTGTCATGCAAAGAGCAGGTATTCTTCATGTTTATTTGACTTGCACTACATCATGACACAAGGTCTCTGCACCTACAGTATGTGAAAAGGCAGAGGCATTCTGAAAGCAGTAACTTGGAACAGGGAATGAATTGGACTGGATCTGAACAGACACTTAACTAAGAACTGAGTCACACATCAAAGCGATGCTCTCATTCTGTCACTCTCACATGGCCATTGATAGAGAGTAGCTGTTTCCCAAACTCCCTGAAAAAAAACCGAATACACTGCATATGTGATGTCTTCAGACCTTGGTCCTCTTTTATGCTGGATTGTGATTGGCTCTAAGTTGTCAGCTCTGTTCCCTGAGCTCTCTTCTCAATGAGTCTGCTTCTGTGGTGATTGTTGCCGGGGACCGCCCCTGTGGCGTTGCGTTACACTCTTAGGAGAGAGAGAGAGAGAGAGAGAGAGAGAGAGAGAGAGAGAGAGAGAGAGAATATGGAAGAGAGGGAAGAGAGAGAGAGAGAGAGAGAGAGACAGAGAGAGGCACAGAGAGAGAGAGAGAATATGGAGGAGAGAGAGAGACAGAGAGAGAGAGACAGAGAGAGAGAGAGAGAGAATATGGAGGAGAGGGAAGAGAGAGAGAGAGAGAGAGACACAGAGAGACAGAGAGAGAATATGGAGGAGAGAGAGAGAGAGAGAGAATATGGAAGAGAGGGAAGAGAGAGAGAGAGAGAGAGAGACAGAGAGAGACACAGAGAGAGAGAGAGAGAATATGGAGGAGAGAGAGAGACAGAGAGAGAAAGACACAGAGAGAGAGAGAAGGAGAGAATATGGAGGAGAGGGAAGAGAGAGAGAGAGACAGAGAGACAGAGAGAGAGAGAGAATATGGAGGAGAGAGAGAGACACAGAGACAGAGAGAAAGAGAGAATATGGAGGAGAGGGAAGAGAGAGAGAGAGACAGAGAGACAGAGAGAGAGAGAGAATATGGAGGAGAGAGAGAGAATGATACATGAGGGAGGAGTGACATTTGTTGGCACGCAATGCGGAACACATCACACTTGATGATGCACTTTGCAGGCGACAGGCGAGACGGGTAGCACTGGGGACAGGGTTGTCACTAGTTACCATAGCCACAAAGTCATAATTATGATGAAACCCCACCTATTTCTACATTTTCTTAAAATCATATTTTAAAAACCTCCCTAACCTAAATCTTCAGTTTACCCACACTGCTAAACATCATCCTAACACTAACCTTAAATTAAAACAAACAAACAAAAAAACATTATTTTTTTTACTATATAGCCTTTTTGTTTGTGCTAACTAGTGAGAACATGGGAACGAGGCTAGAGGGCTCATACTGTGCCGGAACAAGGAAACTGAAATGTCTGACTTGCTTAATTAACCTGTTGTAGTTATACACGTGTCACGTTCAACCAGCTAACAAGTCGAACATTTCTGAGTTTTACTAGTTCTGTCAAGCAGGTGAATGTGGAACAGGCATCTGGCTGTCAATGTTCCATCCATCAGTGTTCCATCCATCAGTGTTCTATCCATCAGTGTTCCATCCATCAGTGTTCCATCCATCAGTGTTCCATCCATCAGTGTTCTATCCATCAGTGTTCTATCCATCAGTGTTCCATCCATCAGTGTTCTATCCATCAGTGTTCCATCCATCAGTGTTCCATCCATCAGTGTTCCATCCATCAGTGTTCTATCCATCAGTGTTCTATCCATCAGTGTTCCATCCATCAGTGTTCCATCCATCAGTGTTCCATCCATCAGTGTTCCATCCATCAGTGTTCTATCCATCAGTGTTCTATCCATCAGTGTTCCATCCATCAGTGTTCCATCCATCAGTGTTCTATCCATCAGTGTTCCATCCATCAGTGTTCCATCCATCAGTGTTCCATCCATCAGTGTTCTATCCATCAGTGTTCCATCCATCAGTGTTCTATCCATCAGTGTTCCATCCATCAGTGTTCCATCCATCAGTGTTCCATCCATCAGTGTTCTATCCATCAGTGTTCCATCCATCAGTGTTCCATCCATCAGTGTTCCATCCATCAGTGTTCTATCCATCAGTGTTCTATCCATCAGTGTTCTATCCATCAGTGTTCTATCCATCAGTGTTCCATCCATCAGTGTTCCATCCATCAGTGTTCTATCCATCAGTGTTCCATCCATCAGTGTTCTATCCATCAGTGTTCCATCCATCAGTGTTCCATCCATCAGTGTTCCATCCATCAGTGTTCTATCCATCAGTGTTCCATCCATCAGTGTTCCATCCATCAGTGTTCCAACCATCAGTGTTCCATCCATCAGTGTTCCATCCATCAGTGTTCCATCCAGCCTCGCCCAGACAACTTGCATCATCCAAAATTACAGACGTTTGTAGATGAACAAGCCGTTTCCAAAGCCACACGTAAACAGGTTGTCATAACGTTGTTTCTTATGAACTAAAACTCCTGAGACTTATTTATGATTTTCATCAGGAAAAAGAAACGGATCATTCAATCTAATGTTTTGTCCCAGCTAAGGTGTATTACACCATTACAGGTACCAGGCCTCAAAGAGTAGAGTCAGTAAGGGGGAGGTGGAGGACTGTCCATGTTGGCCAGAGTAGAGACAGTAAGGGGGATGTATAGGACTGTCCATGTTGGCCTGAGTAGAGACAGTAAGGGGGATGTATAGGACTGTCCATGTTGGCCTGAGTAGAGACAGTAAGGGGGATGTAGAGGACTGTCCATGTTGGCCTGAGTAGAGACAGTAAGGGGGATGTAGAGGACTGTCCATGTTGGCCAGAGTAGAGACAGTAAGGGGGAGGTGGAGGACTGTCCATGTTGGCCAGAGTAGAGACAGTAAGGGGGATGTAGAGGACTGTCCATGTTGGCCAGAGTAGAGACAGTAAGGGGGAGGTGGAGGACTGTCCATGTTGGCCTGAGTAGAGACAGTAAGGGGGATGTATAGGACTGTCCATGTTGGCCAGAGTAGAGACAGTAAGGGGGAGGTGGAGGACTGTCCATGTTGGCCTGAGTAGAGACAGTAAGGGGGAGGTGGAGGACTGTCCATGTTGGCCAGAGTAGAGACAGTAAGGGGGAGGTGGAGGACTGTCCATGTTGGCCAGAGTAGAGACAGTAAGGGGGATGTAGAGGACTGTCCATGTTGGCCTGAGTAGAGACAGTAAGGGGGATGTAGAGGACTGTCCATGTTGGCCAGAGTAGAGACAGTAAGGGGGATGTAGAGGACTGTCCATGTTGGCCTGAGTAGAGACAGTAAGGGGGATGTAGAGGACTGTCCATGTTGGCCTGAGTAGAGACAGTAAGGGGATGTAGAGGACTGTCCATGTTGGCCAGAGTAGAGACAGTAAGGGGGATGTATAGGACTGTCCATGTTGGCCTGAGTAGAGACAGTAAGGGGGATGTAGAGGACTGTCCATGTTGGCCTGAGTAGAGACAGTAAGGGGGATGTAGAGGACTGTCCATGTTGGCCTGAGTAGAGACAGTAAGGGGGATGTATAGGACTGTCCATGTTGGCCAGAGTAGAGACAGTAGAGGACTGTCCATGTTGGCCAGAGTAGAGACAGTAGAGGACTGTCCATGTTGGCCTGAGTAGAGACAGTAAGGGGGATGTAGAGGACTGTCCATGTTGGCCAGAGTAGAGACAGTAAGGGGGATGTAGAGGACTGTCCATGTTGGCCAGAGTAGAGACAGTAAGGGGGATGTAGAGGACTGTCCATGTTTGCCAGAGTAGAGACTGTAAGGGGGATGTAGAGTACTGTCCATGTTGGCCAGAGTAGAGACAGTAAGGGGGAGGTGGAGGACTGTCCATGTTGGCCAGAGTAGAGACAGTAAGGGGGATGTAGAGGACTGTCCATGTTGGCCAGAGTAGAGACAGTAAGGGGGATGTAGAGGACTGCCCATGTTGGCCAGAGTAGAGACAGTAAGGGGGATGTAGAGGACTGTCCATGTTGGCCAGAGTAGAGACAGTAAGGGGGAGGTGGAGGACTGTCCATGTTGGCCAGAGTAGAGACTGTAAGGGGGATGTAGAGGACTGTCCATGTTGGCCAGAGTAGAGACTGTAAGGGGGATGTAGAGGACTGTCCATGTTGGCCAGAGTAGAGACAGTAAGGGGGAGGTAGAGGACTGTCCATGTTGGCCTGAGTAGAGACAGTAAGGGGGATGTAGAGGACTGTCCATGTTGGCCAGAGTAGAGACAGTAAGGGGGATGTAGAGGACTGTCCATGTTGGCCAGAGTAGAGACAGTAAGGGGGATGTAGAGGACTGTCCATGTTGGCCAGAGTAGAGATAGTAAGGGGGATGTAGAGGACTGTCCATGTTGGCCAGAGTAGAGACAGTAAGGGGGGATGTAGAGGACTGTCCATGTTGGCCAGAGTAGAGACAGTAAGGGGGAGGTGGAGGACTGTCCATGTTGGCCTGAGTAGAGACAGTAAGGGGGATGTAGAGGACTGTCCATGTTGGCCAGAGTAGAGACTGTAAGGGGGATGTAGAGGACTGTCCATGTTGGCCAGAGTAGAGACAGTAAGGGGGAGGTGGAGGACTGTCCATGTTGGCCAGAGTAGAGACAGTAAGGGGGATGTAGAAGACTGTCCATGTTGGCCAGAGTAGAGACTGTAAGGGGGATGTAGAGGACTGTCCATGTTGGCCAGAGTAGAGACAGTAAGGGGGAGGTGGAGGACTGTCCATGTTGGCCAGAGTAGAGACAGTAAGGGGGATGTAGAGGACTGTCCATGTTGGCCTGAGTAGAGACAGTAAGGGGGATGTAGAGGACTGTCCATGTTGGCCAGAGTAGAGACAGTAAGGGGGATGTAGAGGACTGTCCATGTTGGCCAGAGTAGAGACTGTAAGGGGGATGTAGAGGACTGTCCATGTTGGCCAGAGTAGAGACAGTAAGGGGGAGGTGGAGGACTGTCCATGTTGGCCAGAGTAGAGACAGTAAGGGGAGGTGGAGGACTGTCCATGTTGGCCAGAGTAGAGACAGTAAGGGGAGGTGGAGGACTGTCCATGTTGGCCAGAGTAGAGACAGTAAGGGGAGGTGGAGGACTGTCCATGTTGGCCAGAGTAGAGACAGTAAGGGGAGGTGGAGGACTGTCCATGTTGGCCAGAGTAGAGACAGTAAGGGGAGGTGGAGGACTGTCCATGTTGGCCAGAGTAGAGACAGTAAGGGGGATGTAGAGGACTGTCCATGTTGGCCAGAGTAGAGACAGTAAGGGGGATGTAGAGGACTGTCCATGTTGGCCAGAGTAGAGACAGTAAGGGGGATGTAGAGGACTGTCCATGTTGGCCTGAGTAGAGACAGTAAGGGGGATGTAGAGGACTGTCCATGTTGGCCTGAGTAGAGACAGTAAGGGGGATGTAGAGGACTGTCCATGTTGGCCAGAGTAGAGACAGTAAGGGGGATGTAGAGGACTGTCCATGTTGGCCAGAGTAGAGACTGTAAGGGGGATGTAGAGGACTGTCCATGTTGGCCAGAGTAGAGACAGTAAGGGGGATGTAGAGGACTGTCCATGTTGGCCAGAGTAGAGACTGTAAGGGGGATGTAGAGGACTGTCCATGTTGGCCAGAGTAGAGACATTAAGGGGGATGTAGAGGACTGTCCATGTTGGCCAGAGTAGAGACAGTAAGGGGGATGTAGAGGACTGTCCATGTTGGCCAGAGTAGAGACAGTAAGTGGGATGTAGAGGACTGTCCATGTTGGCCAGAGTAGAGACAGTAAGGGGGATGTAGAGGACTGTCCATGTTGGCCAGAGTAGAGACAGTAAGGGGGATGTAGAGGACTGTCCATGTTGGCCAGAGTAGAGACAGTAAGGGGGATGTAGAGGACTGTCCATGTTGGCCAGAGTAGAGACAGTAAGGGGGATGTAGAGGACTGTCCATGTTGGCCAGAGTAGAGACAGTAAGGGGGAGGTGAAGGACTGTCCATGTTGGCCAGAGTAGAGACAGTAAGGGGGATGTAGAGGACTGTCCATGTTGGCCAGAGTAAAGACAGTAAGGGGGATGTAGAGGACTGTCCATGTTGGCCAGAGTAGAGACAGTAAGGGGGATGTAGAGGACTGTCCATGTTTGCCAGAGTAGAGACTGTAAGGGGGATGTAGAGGACTGTCCATGTTTGCCAGAGTAGAGACTGTAAGGGGGATGTAGAGGACTGTCCATGTTGGCCAGAGTAGAGACAGTAAGGGGGAGGTGAAGGACTGTCCATGTTGGCCAGAGTAGAGACAGTAAGGGGGAGGTGGAGGACTGTCCATGTTGGCCAGAGTAGAGACAGTAAGGGGGAGGTGGAGGACTGTCCATGTTGGCCAGAGTAGAGACTGTAAGGGGGATGTAGAGGACTGTCCATGTTGGCCAGAGTAGAGACTGTAAGGGGGATGTAGAGGACTGTCCATGTTGGCCAGAGTAGAGACTGTAAGGGGGATGTAGAGGACTGTCCATGTTGGCCAGAGTAGAGACAGTAAGGGGAGGTGAAGGACTGTCCATGTTGGCCTGAGTAGAGACAGTAAGGGGATGTAGAGGACTGTCCATGTTGGCCAGAGTAGAGACATTAAGGGGATGTAGAGGACTGTCCATGTTGGCCAGAGTAGAGACAGTAAGGGGGATGTATAGGACTGTCCATGTTGGCCTGAGTAGAGACAGTAAGGGGGGATGTAGAGGACTGTCCATGTTGGCCAGAGTAGAGACATTAAGGGGGATGTAGAGGACTGTCCATGTTGGCCAGAGTAGAGACAGTAAGGGGGATGTAGAGGACTGTCCATGTTGGCCAGAGTAGAGACATTAAGGGGGATGTAGAGGACTGTCCATGTTGGCCAGAGTAGAGACAGTAAGGGGAGGTGAAGGACTGTCCATGTTGGCCAGAGTAGAGACAGTAAGGGGAGGTGGAGGACTGTCCATGTTGGCCAGAGTAGAGACAGTAAGGGGGAGGTGAAGGACTGTCCATGTTGGCCAGAGTAGAGACAGTAAGGGGGAGGTGGAGGACTGTCCATGTTGGCCAGAGTAGAGACATTAAGGGGGATGTAGAGGACTGTCCATGTTGGCCAGAGTAGAGACAGTAAGGGGGATGTATAGGACTGTCCATGTTGGCCTGAGTAGAGACAGTAAGGGGGATGTAGAGGACTGTCCATGTTGGCCAGAGTAGAGACATTAAGGGGGATGTAGAGGACTGTCCATGTTGGCCAGAGTAGAGACAGTAAGGGGGATGTAGAGGACTGTCCATGTTGGCCAGAGTAGAGACATTAAGGGGGATGTAGAGGACTGTCCATGTTGGCCAGAGTAGAGACAGTAAGGGGGAGGTGAAGGACTGTCCATGTTGGCCAGAGTAGAGACAGTAAGGGGGAGGTGGAGGACTGTCCATGTTGGCCAGAGTAGAGACAGTAAGGGGGAGGTGAAGGACTGTCCATGTTGGCCAGAGTAGAGACAGTAAGGGGGAGGTGGAGGACTGTCCATGTTGGCCAGAGTAGAGACAGTAAGGGGGAGGTGAAGGGCTGTCCATGTTGGCCAGAGTAGAGACAGTAAGGGGGAGGTGGAGGACTGTCCATGTTGGCCAGAGTAGAGACAGTAAGGGGGATGTAGAGGACTGTCCATGTTGGGAACCGTTATTCCAATATTCCAAAATCAGAACGGACGACATCAGTATTTGGTTACTTGCGATAGTATTCATATTTTTAAAATATAAACGTAATATGCAGAAATGAACTGGGAATATAAATATAAATATAAATATTTATCTTTAATAAAGGTTAGGGGGGGGTGCATCAGAAAACCAGCCAGGTTCTGGTTTGACCACCAATTCAAATCACATTTATTTTTTACATGTACAGAATACAACATGTGTGGACCTTACTGTGAAATGTTGACTTACAAGCCCTTATTAACCAACAATGCAGTTCAAGAAATAGTTAAAAATATTAGGTAAATAACCTAAAGTAAAACAAGAATTGTACATAATAGTAATAAGGCCCTATGTGGAGGCTGTATACAGGGGGTACCGGTACAGAGTCAATGTGGAGGCTATATACAGGGTGTTACGGTACAGAGTCAATGTGGAGGCTATATACAGGGTGTTACGGTACAGAGTCAATGTGGAGGCTATATACAGGGGGTACCTGTACAGAGTCAATGTGGAGGCTATATACAGGGGGTACCAGTACAGAGTCAATGTGGAGGCTATATACAGGGGGTACCGGTACAGAGTCAATGTGGAGGCTATATACAGGGGGTACCTGTACAGAGTCAATGTGGAGGCTATATACAGGGGGTACCAGTACAGAGTCAATGTGGAGGCTATATACAGGGGTACCGGTACAGAGTCAATGTGGAGGCTATATACTAGGGGTACCAGTACAGAGTCAATGTGGAGGCTATATACAGGGGGTACCGGTACAGAGTCAATGTGGAGGCTATATACAGGAGGTACCAGTACAGAGTCAATGTGGAGGCTATATACAGGGGGTACCGGTACAGAATCAATGTGGAGGCTATATACAGGGGGTACCAGTACAGAGTCAATGTGGAGGCTATATACAGGGGGTACCAGTACAGAGTCAATGTGGAGGCTATATACAGGGGGTACCGGTACAGAGTCAATGTGGAGGCTATATACAGGGTGTACCGGTACAGAGTCAATGTGGAGGTTATATACAGGGGGTACCGGTACAGAGTCAATGTGGAGTCTATATACAGGGGGTACCAGTACAGAGTCAATGTGGAGGCTATATACAGGGTGTACCAGTACAGAGTCAGTGTGGAGGCTATATACAGGGGGTACCGGTACAGAGTCAATGTGGAGGCTATATACAGGGGGTACCGGTACAGAGTCAATGTGGAGGCTATATACAGGGGGTACCGGTACAGAGTCAATGTGGAGGCTATATACAGGGTGTACCGGTACAGAGTCAATGTGGAGGCTATATACAGGGGGTACCGGTACAGAGTCAATGTGGAGGCTATATACAGGGGGTACCAGTACAGAGTCAATGTGGAGGCTATATACAGGGTGTACCAGTACAGAGTCAGTGTGGAGGCTATATACAGGGGGTACCGGTACAGAGTCAATGTGGAGGCTATATACAGGGGGTACCAGTACAGAGTCAATGTGGAGGCTATATACAGGGGGTACCAGTACAGAGTCAATGTGGAGGCTATATACAGGGGGTACCGGTACAGAGTCAATGTGGAGGCTATATACAGGGGATACTGGTACAGAGTCAATGTGGAGGCTATATACAGGGTGTTACGGTACAGAGTCAATGTGGAGGCTATATACAGGGTATTATGTTACAGAGTCAATGTGGAGGCTCTATATAGGGGGTACCTGGTACAGAGTCAATGTGGAGGCTATATACAGGGGGTACCGGTACAGAGTCAATGTGGAGGCTATATACAGGGGGTACCCGTACAGAGTCAATGTGGAGGCTATATACAGGGGGTACCGGTACAGAGTCAATGTGGAGGCTATATACAGAGTGTTATGGTACAGAGTCAATGTGGAGGCTATATACAGGGGGTACCGGTACAGAGTCAATGTGGAGGCTATATACAGGGGGTACCGGTACAGAGTAAATGTGGAGGCTATATACAGGGGGTACCAGTACAGAGTCAATGTGGAGGCTATATACAGTGGGTACCGGTACAGAGTCAATGTGGAGGCTATATACAGGGTGTACCGGTACAGAGTCAATGTGGAGGCTATATACAGGGGGTACCGGTACAGAGTCAATGTGGAGGCTATATACAGGGGGTACCAGTACAGAGCCAATGTGGAGGCTATATACAGGGTGTACCAGTACAGAGTCAGTGTGGAGGCTATATACAGGGGGTACCGGTACAGAGTCAATGTGGAGGCTATATACAGGGGGTACCAGTACAGAGTCAATGTGGAGGCTATATACAGGGGTACCAGTACAGAGTCAATGTGGAGGCTATATACAGGGGTACCGGTACAGAGTCAATGTGGAGGCTATATACAGGGGATACTGGTACAGAGTCAATGTGGAGGCTATATACAGGGTGTTACGGTACAGAGTCAATGTGGAGGCTATATACAGGGTATTATGTTACAGAGTCAATGTGGAGGCTCTATATAGGGGGTACCTGGTACAGAGTCAATGTGGAGGCTATATACAGGGGGTACCGGTACAGAGTCAATGTGGAGGCTATATACAGCGGGGTACCGATACAGAGTCATTGTGGAGGCTATATACAGGGGTACCGGTACAGAGGCTATATACAGGGTGTTATGGTACAGAGTCAATGTGGAGGCTATATACAGGGGGTACCGGTACAGAGTCAATGTGGAGGCTATATACAGGGGGTACCGGTACAGAGTCAATGTGGAGGCTATATACAGGGGGTACCAGTACAGAGTCAATGTGGAGGCTATATACAGGGGATACTGGTACAGAGTCAATGTGGAGGCTATATACAGGGGGTACCGGTACAGAGTCAATGTGGAGGCTATATACAGGGGGTACCGGTACAGAGTCAATGTGGAGGCTATATACAGGGTGTTGTTACAGAGTCAATGTGGAGGCTCTATATAGTGGGTACCTGGTACAGAGTCAATGTGGAGGCTATATACAGGGGATACCGGTACAGAGTCAATGTGGAGGCTATATACAGGGTGTTATGGTACAGAGTCAATGTGGAGGCTATATACAGGGTGTTACGGTACAGAGTCAATGTGGAGGCTATGTACAGGGGGTACCAGTAGAGAGTCAATGTGCAGGGGTATGTGTTAGAGTTAATTTGTAAAGATAATAAACAGCGAGTATCATTACAGGGCCGAGGGAACTTATCAAAATAACATTCCAGTCCCTCTCACCCGAGGGAACACAGTATTCTACCATTATAGTGTCTCTAACCCGAAGGAACACATCAATCTACCATTACAGTGTTTATATCCATATTGACTCCCCCCCCCAATGTAAATGATTCCCAACGATAGCCAATTGAGACACACACACACACACAGTCACATAAACACACACACAATGTAAATAACGCCCAACACGAGCCAATATAGTGTCGAGTGCCGGGTGTGGATTCCTGATGAGCTCTCTTGGTACTAAGTGGACCTCGCAGCCATTTGACATGTAATGCTGTTTCTGCCCCATGACTTCTCCCTGTCGTTGTGGTGGGAACCAGATGCACAACAGCGTTTAAGGGGGTTAAAGGAAGGGAAAGCTTGGGACTTACTGGAATGTATTTTTATATGACTGGGTAAGTGGGGGGTTGACTGTCTGACTTTTCCTTTGGCATGTCATTCCTTCTGTATTTTAATAGGTTAGTTGAATGATCGTTATAGCAAATGACTTCATGTTGATTTATAAGCACCTTGTATTAAAGTGACCTTCAAATTAAGTGTTACTGATACGCTGTTGCAAAGACAACGCTCTTTTAGTTGAGGTATCAGGTTGCTTTGATGACTATGTGGATTCTAATAAATGGACATATTTGTAAGAGGGTTGGTCCATGTTCATTAGATCAGATCAGGTCATATTGAGTTGGACATTGTCAAACTTTCATCTCGGTGAATTGTTGTATCCTAACCCTTTTCGTCTGATCATTTAGTTATAAAAATAAATAACAAAGGCAGCCTTGAATAATTAAAACAATGAAATAACCGCAACATGTCGGCTCAAGGAATACATGTGACGGCTGAACTATTAGTGTATTTGTTGTGTTGTTCCAAATGGTCAGATTATTTATTGTTGTTGATGTAATCTAACAGCACATGTCTGACAATCATACTGTAATTAACACGCAGCACTCACTCCTCCTACCCTCCTTCTCCTTCTCCTTCTCTCCTTCTCTCTTTCTCCTCCTTCTCCTTCCCCTTATTTTCCTCCTCCTTCTCCTTCTCTCCTTCTCTCCTTCTCCTTCTCCTCCTCCTTCTCCTTCTCCTTCTCCTTCTCTCCTTCTCCTTCTCCTCCTTCTCCTCTCCTTCTCCATCTCCTGCTTCTCCTTCTCCTCCTCCTTCTCCTCCTCCTCCTTCTCCTTCTCCTTCTCTCCTTCTCTCTTTCTCCTCCTTCTCCTTCCCCTTATTTTCCTCCTCCTTCTCCTTCTCTCCTTCTCCTCCTCCTCTCCTTCTCTCCTTCTCTCCTTCTCTCCTTCTCTCCTTCTCCTCCTCCTCCTTCTCCTCATTCTCCTCTCCTTCTCCATCTCCTGCTTCTCCTTCTCCTCCTCCTTCTCCTCCTCCTTCTCCTCCTTCTCCTCTCCTTCTCCATCTCCTGCTTCTCCTTCCCCTCCTCCTTCTCCTTAATATAGATATATTTCTGACGAAGTTGTTTAATAGTTAGGCTTTAATGACCTAATAAAGTGTTTCCTGTCATTACAGCATAATACTGTATATGAAAAGGAGTCAATTCAATGGCTGAAGATTACATTTCCGAACCGTGGACAGCTATATTTTTCAAATCAAATCAAATCAAATCAAATCTGATTTTCAGCAATGGGCTGAGAGACTCACTCATTCCTGGCTTTCTTTCATAATAAATTATACTATAATGCAGGGTCTTCCCCTCCTTCCCCTCCTCCTCCTTCTCCTTCTCCTTCTTCTCCTTCTCCTCCTCCTCCTTCTCCTTCTCCTTCTTCTCCTTCTCCTCCTCCTTCTTCTCCTTCTCCTCCTCCTCCTGTTTCTCCTCCTCCTTCTCCTCCTCCTCCTCCTCCTCCTTCTCCTTCTCCTCCTCCTCCTCCTCCTCCTCCTCCTCCTGTTTCTCCTCCTTCTCCTCCTCCTTCTCCTCCTCCTCCTCCTCTTGTTTCTCCTCCTCCTCCTCCTCCTCTTGTTTCTCCTTCTCCTTCTTCTCCTTCTCCTCCTCCTCCTTCTCCTTCTCCTTCTTCTCCTTCTCCTCCTCCTCCTCCTCCTCCTCCTCCTCCTCCTCCTCCTTCTCCTTCTCCTTCTCCTCCTCCTCCTTCTCCTCCTCCTCCTCCTCCTCCTCCTGTTTCTCCTCCTCCTCCTCCTCCTGTTTCTCCTCCTCCTCCTTCTCCTCCTCCTCCTCCTCCTCCTATTTCTCCTCCTTCTCCTTCTCCTCCTCCTCCTCCTCCTTCTCCTCCTTCTTGTTATTATTATTAGTACAATGATTCATGTTATTATCATTAAAATAATATCATTATTATTAAAGTCATATCATTATCATTGGTAAGGTTAGTAGATTAGTAGCCTTGTATCGAGCTGTAGTCCTAAGAGTTGTAGTCCTAAGAGCTGTAGTCCTAAGAGCTGTAGTCCTAAGAGCTGTAGTCCTAAGAGTTGTAGTCCTAAGAGTTGTAGTCCTAAGAGCTGTAGTCCTAAGAGCTGTAGTCCTAAGAGCTGTAGTCCTAAGAGTTGTAGTCCTAAGAGCTGTAGTCCTAAGAGTTGTAGTCCTAAGAGCTGTAGTCCTAAGAGCTGTAGTCCTAAGAGTTGTAGTCCTAAGAGCTGTAGTCCTAAGATTTTGTAGTCCTAAGAGCTGTAGTCCTAAGAGTTGTAGTCATAAGAGTTGTAGTCCTAAGAGCTGTAGTCCTAAGAGCTGTAGTTCTAAGAGCTGTAGTCCTAAGAGTTGTAGTCCTAAGAGCTGTAGTTCTAAGAGCTGTAGTCCTAAGAGTTGTAGTCCTAAGAGTTGTAGTCCTAAGAGTTGTAGTCCTAAGAGTTGTAGTCCTAAGAGCTGTAGTTCTAAGAGCTGTAGTTCTAAGAGTTGTAGTCCTAAGAGTTGTAGTCCTAAGAGTTGTAGTCCTAAGAGTTGTAGTTCTAAGAGTTGTAGTCCTAAGAGTTGTAGTCCTAAGAGTTGTAGTCCTAAGAGTTGTAGTTCTAAGAGCATTTTACAGTAACCTATGTATAGCTATATACAAAGCAGACATTCATTTATACATTTCAAGTCCCTAAAAAGTGAAATCAAATCTGCAAGTCTATTGTCCTGCTTATAGCCCATCAAGGGTGGATGGCTTCTTTTGTATTCCAATAGTAGGTTCGGCTGCCGAACGGTTGACACCTTGGAACCGCAGATGAGGCGTCGCCAGCTGTGAACTCTACAGTACACTTCAGACAACCACAGTGAATGTGACAACCATGTGACAACCATGTGACAACCATGTGACAACCATGTGACCCGCACATCAAGTGTTGCGGTGGTACTTTGCCTACTCTTAATTATTGCTTTATATGTTGGCATGCATAACCTTATTGAACTAATTCTGATATTTTGAATGGTGTGGTAGGCAGGGAACTGAATCGTACGGTATTATACCAGTTGGAGGAGGAATTTATATAAGTTTACCATTATATCAACACGCTCATTGAACAACTATTAATCACTTTTGAGTTAATCTAAAATAACATGATATAGGTTAATTAAATAAACCCCAAAAAAAGGAAATGTGATTATTTATTAGCCTAGTGGTTAGACGAATTTAGGCCTCAAGTAAAAATCATTTTCCAAAGAGATAGTTTTACATGTATGTCTATATTGTTTACGGGTTGAACATATAGAGATATGTATATATAAATATATATAGAACATATATATTAAAACATTATTTTTAACAACTCCAAAGCAATCGCCTGTCTATGAAACAGGAACCACTGACTCACTGTCTTCATTTCTATAATCACCTGCTGGTAACTCTTAACTGGTTAGGACAGCTCCTGAATATCTGTCGACCAAGGTGGAACTCTTAACTGGTTAGGACAGCTCCTGAATATCTGTCGACCAAGGTGGAACTCTTAACTGGTTAGGACAGCTCCTGAATATCTGTCGACCAAGGTGGAACTCTTAACTGGTTAGGACAGCTCCTGAATATCTGTCGACCAAGGTGGAACTCTTAACTGGTTAGGACAGCTCCTGAATATCTGTCGACCAAGGTGGAACTCTTAACTGGTTAGGACAGCTCCTGAATATCTGTCGACCAAGGTGGTAACTCTTAACTGGTAAGGACAGCTCCTGAATATCTGTCGACCAAGGTGGTAACTCTTATGACAAAAGAGGCTTCATGCAAAGCAAGTTACGGAATTAAGACTAAACAGGCATACAGCTCAGTGGTGGTTATACAAGGCTATGAGTACGATAATGACATCACTTACAATAATAATGGTCATAAATACAATAAGAAGATGAAGAATAATGGAGTGTAATGTGTCCGCTTGTACATTATGTGTGTCAAACAGGTGCTGTTTAGATGACAATACTATTGTATTTCTGCCAGTCTGGAACAATGTAAACAACACTAAATAAATAATCAGTAACACCAGGGAGTCTGTTCTAACCCAATCTAATTGTAAAGACTTTATTACCGCAAAGCAACGCTGAATTCAATTGCTTTATCTGACATGTTGTGGTTGCATGAGGTTTGGTGCTCATGGAAACAGTAGGCTATTTAACAAACACTCAAATAGGCAACACAAGCAGGATCTGTCTTATTTCTGTAGATACTGTACATATACATATACAATTGAAGTCGGAAGATATACAATTATGTTGAAGTCATTAAACCTAATTTTTCAACCACTCCACAAACGTCTTGTTAACAAACTATAGTTTGGGCAAGTCGATTAGGACATCTACTTTGTGTATGACACAAGTACTTTTTCCCTCAATTGTTTACAGACAGATTATTTCAAGTATAATTCATTGTATCACAATTCAAATAGGTCAGAAGTTTACATACACTAAGTTGACTGTAACGGCGTTCTTCTTTTGTTGAAAGAAAGTCGGACCGAAATGCAGAGTGTAAGTTACTCATGTTTATTAGGAAGACAAACGAACGAACTATACACGAATAACTAATAAATACAAAAACAACAAACAGAACGTGAAACCTAATACAGCCTGACTGGTGCACACTACACAGAGACAGGAACAATCACCCACGAAATACAAAGCGAAAACCAGGCTACCTAAATACGGTTCCCAATCAGCGACAACGAGAATCACCTGACTCTGATTGAGAACCGCCTCAGGCAGCCAACCTATTTAACACACACACACACCCCTAATCAGCTACAATCCCAAACACTACAAACCCCAATACGAAAACACAATACATAATAACCCCATGTCACACCCTGGTCTGACTAACTAATAAACTAAAACACAAAATACTAAGACCAAGGCGTGACAGAACCCCCCACCTAAGGTGCGGACTCCCGAACGCACCTCAAAACCATAGGGAGGGTCCGGGTGGGCGTCTGTCCATGGTGGCGGTTCCGGCTCCGGACGTGGACCCCACTTCATAAATGTCATTGTTCCTCCCCTTCGCGTCCATGGATAATCCACCCTAACCGCCGACCATGGCCGAATAGTCCTCACCCAGAACCCTACATAACAGAGGAGCAGCTCGTGACTGAGGGGCAGCTCGGAACTGAGGCAGCTCGGGACTGAGGAGCAGCTCGGGACTGAGGGGCAGCTCGGGACTGAGGGGCAGCTCGGGACTGATGGGCAGCTCGGGACTGAGGGGAAGCTCAGCACTGAGAGGCAGCCCAGCACTGAGAGGCAGCCCAGTACTGAGAAAAAGCCCAGTACTGAGATGAAGCCCAGCCAGGCAGTTGAATCCGGCAGATCCTGGCTGACTGGCGGATCCTGGCTGACTGGCGGATCCTGGCTGACTGGCGGATCCTGGCTGACTAGCAGATCTGGCAGATCCTGGTTTACTGGCGGATCCTGGCTGACTGGCAGATCCTGGCCGACTGGCGGATCCTGGCTGACTGGCGGATCTTGGCTGACTGGCGGATCCTGGCTGACTAGCAGATCTGGAAGAGTCTGGTTGACTGGCAGATCTGGAAGAGTCTGGTTGACTGGCAGATCTAGAAGAGTCTGGCTGACTGGCAGATCTGGAAGAGTCTGGTTGACTTGCAGATCTGGAAGAGTCTGGCTGACTGGCAGATCTGGAAGAGTCTGGTTGACTTGCAGATCTGGAAGAGTCTGGTTGACTGGCAGAGTCTGGCTGACTGGCAGATCTGGAAGAGTCTGGTTGACTGGCAGATCTGGAAGAGTCTGGCTGACTGGCGGATCTGGAAGAGTCTGGCTGACTGGCAGATCTGGCTGCTCCATGCTGACTGGCGGCTCTGGCTGCTCCATACAGATTGACAGCTCTGGCGGCTTCATGGAGACTGGCAGCTCTTTGCAGATTGGCAGCTCCTTGCAGACTGGCAGCTCCATGCAGACTGGCAGCTCCATGCAGACTGGTAACTCCATGCAGACTGGCAGCTCAGGCTGCTCTATGCAAACTGACAGCTCTGGCTGCTCAATGTAGACTGGCAGCTCAGGCTGCTCTATACAAACTGACAGCTCTGGCTGCTCCATGTAGACTGGCAGCTCAGGCTGCTCTATACAGGCAGGAGGCTCCGGCAGCACTGTAGAGGAGGAAAGCTCTAGAACCGCTGAACAGGCGGGAGACTCCGACAGCGCAGGAGAGGGAGAAAGCGCTGGCTGCGCTGAACAGGCGAGGCGCACTGAAGGCCTGATGCGTGGTGCTGGCACTGGTGGTATTTGGCCGAGGACACGCACAGGAAGCCTAGTGCGGGGAGCTGCTACTGGAGGGCTGGGGTGTGGAGGTGGTTCTGGATAGACCGGACCGTGCAGGCGCACTGGAGCCCTTGAGCACCGAGCCTGCCCAACCTTACCTGGTTGAATACTGGTTGCCCTGCCAGTGCTGTGAGGAGAAATAGCCCGCACTGGGCTATGTAGGCGAACCGGAGACACCGAGCGCAAGGCTGGTGCCATGTAAGCCGGCCCAAGGAGACGCACTGGAGACCGGATGCGTAGAGCCGGCTTCATAGCATTTGGCTTGACGCTCAATCTAGCCCGGCCGATACGCGGAGCTGAAATATACCGCACCGGGCTATGCACCCGCACTGGGGACACCGTGCGCACCACTGCATAACACGGTGCCTGCCCGGTCTCTCTAGCCCTCCGGTAAGCACAGGGAGATTGCGCAGGTCTCCTACCTGACGCAGCCCTACTCCCTGATAGCCCCCCCCCAAAAAAATTGGGGGGCTGCTTTTCGGGCTTCCTTGCCAACCGTGTTCCCTCGTATCATCGGCTCCTATCTCCGGCTGCCTCTGGTCTCCTTAGTGCCTCCACCTGTTGCCATGGGAGGCGATTTCTTCCGGCCAATATCTCCTCCCAAGTGTAGCAACCTTTACCATCCAGCACGTCTTCCCATGTCCATTCTCCGAATAATTCCTCCTCCCTTTGCTGCTCCAGCTGTCGCTGCCTGTTAACACGCTGCTCCTGTTTGCGCTGCTCCTGCCTGTTGACACGCTGCTCGGTCCGTGTTTGGTGGGTGATTCTGTAACGGCGTTCTTCTTTTGTTGAAGGAAAGTCGGACCGAAATGCAGCGTGTAAGTTACTCATGTTTATTAGGAAGACAAACGAACGAACTATACACGAATAACTAATAAATACAAAAACAACAAACAGAACGTGAAACCTAATACAGCCTGACTGGTGCACACTACACAGAGACAGGAACAATCACCCACGAAATACAAAGCGAAAACCAGGCTACCTAAATACGGTTCCCAATCAGCGACAACGAGAATCACCTGACTCTGATTGAGAACCGCCTCAGGCAGCCAACCTATTTAACATACACACACACACCCCTAATCAGCTACAATCCCAAACATTACAAACCCCAATACGAAAACACAATACATAATAACCCCATGTCACACCCTGGTCTGACTGTGTGGGAAAAATGCCAGGGAAAAAAGCCAGGGAAAATGCAGAGCCCCAAATTCAAATAAACTACTATAAAAATCAAACTTTCATTAAATCACACTTTCAAAACAGCAAATTAAAGCTACACTTGTTGTGAATCCAGCCAACATGTCAGATTTGATAAAGGCTTTTCCGCGAAAGCAAACAATGCTATTATCTGAGGATAGCACCTCCGTAAACAAAGAGAGGAAGTATAATTCAACCCTGCAGGCGCGACACAAAACGCAGAAATACCTTTGACGAGCTTCTTCTGTTGGCACTCCAATATGTCCCATAAACATCACAAATGGTCCTTTGGTTCGGTTAATTCCATCGATATATATCCAAAATGTCCATTTATTTGGCGCGTTTGATCCAGAAAAACACTGGTTCCAACTTGCGCAACGTGACTTTAAAATATCTCAAAAGTTACCTGTAAACATTGCCAAAACATTTCAAACTACTTTTGGAATACAACTTTTGGTATTTTTAACGTAAATAATCGATAGAATTGAAGACGGGATGATCTGTGTTCAATACAGGAGGAAAACAAACTGTAGCTAGCTTTCTGGTCACGCGCCTCTAACTAACAGTACACTTCAAGTGACCCTCGTTCAAGATGGCCGTACTTCTTCATTACACAAAGGAATAAACTCAACCAATTTCTAAAGACTGTTGACATCCAGTGGAAGCGATAGGAACTGCAAGAAGGTCCCTTAGAAATCTGAATGATTTGTCCTCGGCGTTTCGCCTGGTAAATAAGTTCTGTTAAACTCACAGACATGACTCAAACAGTTTTAGAAGCTTCAGAGTGTTGTCTATCCAAATCTACTAATAATATGCATATCTTATCTTATGGGGATGAGTAGCAGGCAGTTGAATTTGGACATGCATCCGGACATGAAAATACTGCCCCCTGTCACCAAGAAGTTAAAGTTTGGTCACAAATGGGTCTTTCAAATGGTCAATGAGCCCAAGCATAATTCCAAAGTTGTGGCAAAATGGCTTAAGTACAACAAAGTCAAGGTATTGGAGTGGCCATCACAAATCCCTGACTTCAAGACTTTAGAAAATGTGTGGGCAGAACTGAAAAAGCGTGTGCGAGCAAGGAGAGCTACAAACCTGACTCAGTTACACCAGCTCTGTCAGGAGGAATGGGCCAGAAATCACCCAACTTATTGTGGGAAGCTTGTGGAAGGCTACCCAAAACGTTTGACCCAAGTTAAACAATTGAAAGGCAATGTACCAAATACTAATTGAGTGTATGTAATCTTCTGAACCACTGGGAATGTGATGAAAGAAATTAAACATAAAATAAATAATTCTCTCTACTTTTATTCTGACATTTCACATTCTTAAAATAAAGTGGTGATCCTAACTGACCTAAGGCAGGGAATTTTTACTTGGATTAAATGTCTGAAATTGTGAAACACTGAGTAAAAATGTATTTGTTTTAGGTGTATGTATATCTATCTACAGACATAAGACATATCCTGCTTGTTTCCTGTTAAATGTAAATAATTAATAGATTAGATAATAGATACTGATGTCAGAAGGTGAATTCACCAATTTGTAAGTCGCTCTGGATAAGAGCGTCTGCTAAATGACTTAAATGTAAATGTAAATGTATTGTTGATTAAAGACCTAATAAAGTGTTTCCTGTCATTATAGCATAATAATGTATATGAAAAGGAGTCAATTCAATGGCTGAAGATTACATTTCAGAACCGTGGACAGCTATATTTCAGCAATGGGCTGAGAGACTCACTCATTCCTGGCTTTCTTTCATAATAAAGTATACTATAATGCAGGGTTAAAGACACAATATTTCTAATTGTCTCTAGCATATGCAGTCTCTCTCCTCTTGCTACAGATCGTTTAATTTAAATTATTATGAGAATTATAATAAATTGACATATTTGTGAGGGTCGATGCATTGTTTTGTTAAGGACGTCTGTGATATTGAGTTAGAAATGTACAACTTTAGTATATTTAAGCCACGAATACATTGCAAGATTGTCCTTTTTGTCCCTTAAACAAGACTTTACAGTAGGACTCAACTCTGACTGACCGCAGCATCTATCAGTAGTCTGAACTGTGACACAAATAGGTTTTTCACACCTCGTCGAGCTATTAGACTATCCTCTCGTAAATTAATGGAGGTGTGAATGTTTTCTGTCCCAGAGACTCTATCCTCTCACACTAGAGTCCTGCATCGGGCAACAAGATCTGCTGATCCCGGAGTTGAGAGAGAACTTGGGTAAATACAATGCAAGGTATTGTAAGGTCTATGTATATGAGAGAAGCTGCACAGCAATTTGAAGAAATCCGAGTGATGAATGGACTGTTTTTTTAAATTATGGTTTTAGTAGGTAAATTAATTAACGCAGGGAAAGAGAAAAAGAGGAATAAAACCCTTCTGTCTGTAGTCATAAAAACAATTTTGATAAATAAATGGATGTTATTTTGTTTGGTAACTGATCGGCTCTCGGGAACTCATAGGAGGTGGCTTCTTTCTTCAAAATAATCATTCATCCAGAAGGTTAAACCCTTCAGGTTTCAGGCCAGTCAATTCCATTAGATTACCAGGTTCATCTTTCATTAAGTTACAATAATTCATGCCTTCTGGGAATGTTGTAAAGTCTAAAAGAAATGGGCGGAGTTAGAAATTTGACTGTCAGAAATATTACAATGGAAAATAAATTTGAATCTGTCTGTCTATGTATTTCACGACATGGCATTTTAGGGTGCAGTGAGATACCCGATGGGTTGGACGATACTTTTCTCGTAAATCATTTTTCAAATCAACCAATCCTCCATCATTAACACAATGGAAAGGTCAAATGCTTTGTCATCTGAATTTTGAAAGGGCGACGGAGAGAAACAACATGTTGCAGTTTGATGTGGTGGAGAGTGAAGCTGGAGATGGAGGTGTGAGCAATGTGGGTCTACCATGTGGTGGAGAGTGAAGCTGGAGATGGGGGTGTGAGCAATGTGGGTCTACCATGTGGTGGAGAGTGAAGCTGGAGATGGAGGTGTGAGCAATGTGGGTCTACCATGTGGTGGAGAGTGAAGCTGGAGATGGGGGTGTGAGCAATGTGGGTCTACCATATGGTGGAGAGTGAAGCTGGAGATGGGGGTGTGAGCAATGTGGGTTTACCATGTGTGATGTTGTCGTTTGTATGTTTTGTATTGTAAATTATAACAATTTACAATAAAAAAAAATGCATAGGAAAAATTACAGCTGAAAACACAAATCTGAGTTTTCATTATGAATAGGATTCAGTTGATATAGTTTACATTCTTCATTGTACCCACAATGTCACAAATACACACACACACACACACACACACACACACACACACACACACACACACACACACCATGAGCAGATTTGCAATGAGTCAGTAAGTACTTTCTGGCGGCGTACGGTGGGCAGTGTTTCAAACCTCCTCTGCTGGAACCACTCGTCCACCGCAAGAGCTTCGGTCTGGCAGCCAACGAGAGATGGGAGATGGTAGCGGTACTTGGTGGTGAAGTTGATACCACCCTCCTTCTTGGCCATGAAGAAGGAATCTGCTGTCGCAGAGGAGGTGGATAAAACCCTGTTGAGAGCCTCCTGGTGTACAGAGCCTTAGTTTCAGCCCTGTGGGGGTCGACGCAGCTGCACGGAGGCACAGAGTCTGCAAATGGGTCAATGGCACAGTCCCAGGGACGATGATGAGGGAGGCAGGTGATGTGGATTTTTGGAAAAAACCTCCCAGAGACCCTGGTAAACCCCGGGATGTCGGCCCTGGAAGGCAACCACAGGACTCTCAAACGAAGGATAAGGGAAAGCAGGGTCTCCATCCTCGACGGTGGTGTTGTGCGTTGGAGTCACAGGAGGCCAAGGTGGACTTTGTGCCTCGATGATGAGAAAGGGAAGGCTTTCTTAGTGCATGGGGTTCCACGATGATGGTGAGTGGTGCTGTGATGTGTTTGATTGCCCTAGATCCCAGTGGTCGATTATCCAGAGCTTGAACCGGAAACACAGAGGGTAAGAGGCGATGTTCAGAGAGGAGGTGAATACCTGGTCAATAAAATTCGCTGCGGCACTGGAGTCCACTAGAGCTGTAGATACAACAGATGAGGGACAGCCAGCTAGTGTCATCGGTACTAAAATGGGTTTGGTGGAAAATTATGATGACACATGGCATCCCTCGGCTCGGCATCCCTCGGTGGATTGGGACAATGGTGACAGAGCCCCAGCTGTCTCTGACGGCGTCGCTCAGACGCAGGGAGGCGTATGGCTCTTACCTCACGGGTTCAGGCTCTGAATCAGAACAGTCAACAAAAGATGGAGAGAGGCGATGGGGGGTACCAACGCTACCGAAGAAGGTTTTCCAGACCGATGGCCATCGCGATGACTGCGAACAAGGAGAGGCCATCTGGAACTCTTCACACACAATCCTCTTCTGAATAAGGTGTGGAGTGCCAGGCTCATTCCACTGTACGGAAGGTGAGGGTGTACTCCTGCCGTAGTGGAGTGCCAGGCTCCACTGTACGGAAGGTGAGGGCGTACTCCTGCCGTAGTGGAGTGCCAGGCTCCACTGTACGGAAGGTGAGGGCGTACTCCTGCCGTAGTGGAGTGCCAGGCTCCACTGTACGGAAGGTGAGGGCGTACTCCTGCCGTAGTGGAGTGCCAGGCTCATTCCACTGTACGAAAGGTGAGGGCGTACTCCTGCCGTAGTGGAGTGCCAGGCTCCACTGTACGGAAGGTGAGGGCGTACTCCTGCCGTAGTGGAGTGCCAGGCTCCACTGTACAGAAGGTGAGTGCGTACTCCTGCCGTAGTGGAGTGCCAGGCTCATTCCACTGTACGGAAGATGAGGGCGTACTCCTGCCGTAGTGGAGTGCCAGGCTCATTCCACTGTACGGAAGGTGAGGGCGTACTCCTGCCGTAGTGGAGTGCCAGGCTCATTCCACTGTACGGAAGGTGAGGGCGTACTCCTGCCGTAGTGGAGTGCCAGGCTCCACTGTACGGAAGGTGAGGGCGTACTCCTGCCGTAGTGGAGTGCCAGGCTCATTCCACTGTACGGAAGGTGAGGGCGTACTCCTGCCGTAGTGGAGTGACAGGCTCCACTGTACGGAAGGTGAGGGCGTACTCCTGCCGTAGTGGAGTGCCAGGCTCATTCCACTGTACGGAAGGTGAGGGCGTACTCCTGCCGTAGTGGAGTGCCAGGCTCATTCCACTGTACGGAAGGTGAGGGCGTACTCCTGCCGTAGTGGAGTGCCAGGCTCCACTGTACGGAAGGTGAGGGCGTACTCCTGCCGTAGTGGATGGTCCTCCTCCTCAGTTGAAGTTGGAAGATTACATCATGCTGCTCTTGAGAGTTCTTACATACCTTAAAGGCCTTATTCCTTGCTTGGATAGATTCTAGAATCTCATGATTAAACCAAGGGCTTGATCTCTGCTTTACCCTGACCAGTCTAATGGGAACCATCACATTCACCACATCAAGGAATCTACATTTAAAGACTTCCCAGGCACTGTCTACCCCTACACTATCTAGCACAGGTGACCAGTCAATTTTACCCACTTCCTCCCTAAACTTTTCAACACAGTATTTTTTAAGTCCTCTGTTTCTAACTGTTTTGTGACACTTACAGTTGAAGTTGGAAGTTTACATACACCTTCGCCAAATACATTTAAACTCAGTGTTTCACAACATGACATTTAATCCTAGTACAAATCCCCTGTTTTAGGTCAGTTAGGATCACCACTTTATTTTAAGAATGTGAAATGTCAGAATAATAGTAGAGAGAGTGATTTATTTCAGCTTTTATTTCTTGCATCACATTCCCAGTGGTTTAGAATTTTAAATACACTCAATTAGTATTTGGTAGCATTGCCTTTAAATGTATCTTAAATATATCTTGGGTCAAACGTTTCAGGTAGCCTTCCACAAGCTTCCCACAATAAGTTGGGTGTATTTTGGCCCATTCCTCCTGACAGAGCTGGTGTAACTTTGTCAGGTTTGTAGGCCTCCTTGGTTGCACACGCTTTTTCAGTTCTGCCCACACATATTTTGCAAAGTGCACCAGACCCTCCTGCAGCAAAGCACCCCCACAACATGATGCTGCCACCCCTGTGCTTCACGGTTGGGATGGTGTTCTTCGGCTTGCAAGACTTCCCCTTTTTCCTCCAAACATAACGACGGTCATTATGGACAAACATCAGTCCAGATGACATTTCTCCAAAAAGTACTTTATTTGTCCCCATGTGCAGTCTGGCTTTTTTTATGGCGGTTTTGGAGCAGTGACTTCTTCCTTGCTGAGTGGCCTTCCAGGTTATGTCGGTATAGGACTCGTTTTACTGTAAATATCGATACTTTTGTACCTGTTTCCTCCAGCATCTCACAAGGTCCTTTGCTGTTGTTCTGGGATTGATTTGCACTTTTTGCACCAAAGTACATTCATTTCTAGGAGACAGAACAGGTCCCATGGTGTTTATACTATTGTTTGTACAAATGAACGTGGTACCTTCAGGCATTTGGAATTTGCTCCCAAGGATGAGCCAGACTTGTGGAGGTTTACCATTTTTTTTCTGAGCTCTTGGCTGATTTCTTTAGATTTTCCCATGATGTCAAGCAAAGAGGCACTGAGTTTGAAGGTAGGCCTTGAAATACATCCACAGGTACACCTCCAATTGACTCAAATGATGTCAATTAGCCTATCAGAAGCTTCTAAATTCATGACATCATTTTTTTTAAACATTATTAATTTTTCAAGCTGTTTAAATGCACAGTCAACTTAGTGTATGTAAACTTCTGACCCACTGGAATTGTGATACATTGAATTATAAGTGAAATAATCTGTCTGTAAACAATTGTTTGAACAATGACTTGTGTCATGCACAAAGTAGATGTCCAAACCGACTTGCCAAAAATGTAGTTTGTTAACAAGAAATGTGTAGTGTGGTAAACTTCCAACTTCAAGTGTATAGACCTAGCTATGATCTCATGATTCATATATGGTCATAGGTTTAGTCCATCATCTGTCACAGTGAGAGAGTAAAGCATCCTAGATATAGCTCTCTCTCTCTCTCTCTCTCTCTCTCTCTCTCTGTCTCCCTCTCCCGTTTCCTTTTTCTCCCTCTCTCTCTCTGTCTCCCTCTCTCTCTCTGTCTCCCTCTCCCGTTTCCTTTCTCTCTCTCTCTCTCTCTCTCTCTCTCTCTCTCTCTCTCTCTCTGTCTCTCTCTCTGTCTCTCTCTCTGTCTCTCTCTCTCTGTCTCTCTCTCTCTCTGTCTCTCTCTCTGTCTCTCTCTCTCTCTCTCTCTCTCTCTCTGTCTCTCTGTCTCTCTCTGTCTCTCTCTCTCTCTCTGTCTCTCTCTCTCTCTCTCTCTCTCTCTCTCTCTGTCTCTCTCTCTCTCTCTCTCCCATTTCCCCTCTCTCTGTTTCTCCTCCATTTAAACCTGACCCCTTGGGGTAAGGCCTTGTCATGTCCAGGTGTTGGTGTATACTTGTATACACCCTGCAGTGCAGATAGAGCTCTATCCCTGTTCCTCTCGGGAGTAGAGCAGAGTACAGCACACTGGGTGTATTGATTTCCTGTTTGCTCATACCTTAGAGAGAGAGGGAGTAGAGGAGTAAAGGAGAAACTAGGGAAGACCAGTGAGAGAGAAATATGTAATGTTAGTGGGTCTTGCTGGGTTGAGGGTAGCAGCCATTGTTTTCTCCTTTAATTTCTCTATATTTAAGATATAACATGTTAGTATTTGACCCAAATTCTGTCCACTGACTTTCAAAGGGGAAACTCAAAGGTAATGAGGAGATACAAACTCCATTGATGTCCCACTTTTACATTTGAACTCATGTAGCACACATGCATTGTGGGAATGCTGCCAGTCACATGCTTCCTCAAGTAGCAGCCATTGGCTCTCTGCTTACTGCTGTGGAAGGTTGGAGGAAACGGTGGCAAGTCTGCATGTTACATACATGTTGTGTCGGTGTATGTGAGAGTGTGCCTGCGCAGTGACGCATTACTCAAAGACTGTACTGTGGCGTTGAATAAGCATTTTACCCATAATTCATAGAGGCTTTGGTAGGCTCTTGTCACCGTGCTCTCTCTCTCTCTCTCTCTGTCTCTCTCTCTGTCTCTCTCTCTCAATTCAATTCAATTCAATTCAAGGGGCTTTATTGGCATGGGAAACATGTGTTAACATTGCCAAAGCAAGTAAGGTATATAATATATAAAGTGAAATAGACAATAAAAATTAACAGTAGACATCACACATACAGAAGTTTCAAAACAATAAAGACATTTCAAATGTCATATTATATATATATACAGTGTTTTTACAATGTGCAAATGGTAAAGGACACAAGATAAAATAAATAAGCATAGATATGTGTTGTATTTACAATGGTGCGTGTTCTTCACTGGTTGCCCTTTTCTCGTGGCAACAGGTCACAAATCTTGCTGCTCTGATGGCACACTGTGGAATTTCACCCAGTAGATATGGGAGTTTTTCAAAATTGGATTTGTTTTCGAATTCTTTGTGGATCTGTGTAATCTGAGGGAAATATGTCTCTCTAATATGGTCATACATTGGGCAGGAGGTTAGGAAGTGCAGCTCAGTTTCCACCTCATTTTGTGGGCAGTGAGCACATAGCCTGTCTCTCTCTCTCTCTGTCTCTCTCTCTGTCTCTCTCTCTGTCTCTCTCTCTCTCTCTCTCTGTCTCTCTCTCTCTCTCTCTCTCTGTCTCTCTCTCTCTCTCTCTCTCTCTCTCTCTCTCTCTCTCTCAATTCAATTCAATTCAATTCAAGGGGCTTTATTGGCATGGGAAACATGTGTTAACATTGCCAAAGCAAGTAAGGTATATAATATATAAAGTGAAATAAACAATAAAAATAACAGTAGACATCACACATACAGAAGTTTCAAAACAATAAAGACATTACAAATGTCATATTATATATATATATATATACAGTGTTTTTACAATGTGCAAATGGTAAAGGACACAAGATAAAATAAATAAGCATAGATATGTGTTGTATTTACAATGGTGCGTGTTCTTCACTGGTTGCCCTTTTCTCGTGGCAACAGGTCACAAATCTTGCTGCTCTGATGGCACACTGTGGAATTTCACCCAGTAGATATGGGAGTTTTTCAAAATTGGATTTGTTTTCGAATTCTTTGTGGATCTGTGTAATCTGAGGGAAATATGTCTCTCTAATATGGTCATACATTGGGCAGGAGGTTAGGAAGTGCAGCTCAGTTTCCACCTCATTTTGTGGGCAGTGAGCACATAGCCTGTCTTCTCTTGAGAGCCATGTCTGCCTACGTCGGCCTTTCTCAATAGCAAGGCTATGCTCGCTGAGTCTGTACATAGTCAAAGCTTTCCTTAATTTTGGGTCAGTCACAGTGGTCAGGTATTCTGCCGCTGTGTACTCTCTGTGTAGGGCCAAATAGCATTCTAGTTTGCTCTGTTTTTTTGTTAATTCTTTCCAGTGTGTCAAGTAATTATCTTTTTGTTTTCTCATGATTTGGTTGGGTCTAATTGTGCTGCTGTCATGGGGCTCTGTAGGGTGTGTTTGTGAACAGAGCCCCAGGACCAGCTTGCTTAGGGACTCTTCTCCAGGTTCTTCTCTCTGTAGGTGATGGCTTTGTTGTGGAAGGTTTGGGAATCGCTTCCTTTTAGGTGGTTATAGAATTTAACTGCTCTTTTCTGGATTTTGATAATTAGTGGGTATCGGCCTAATTCTGCTCTGCATGCATTATTTGGTGTTCTACGTTGTACACTGAGGATATTTTTGCAGAATTCTGCGTGCAGAGTCTCAATTTGGTGTTTGTCCCATTTTGTGAAGTCTTGGTTGGTGAGCGGACCCCAGACCTCACAACCATAAAGGGCAATGGGCTCTATGACTGATTCAAGTATTTTTAGCCAAATCCTAATTGGTATGTTGAAATTTATGTTCCTTTTGATGGCATAGAATGCCCTTCTTGCCTTGTCTCTCAGATCGTTCACAGCTTTGTGGAAGTTACCTGTGGCGCTGATGTTTAGGCCAAGGTATGTATAGTTTTTTGTGTGCTCTAGGGCAACAATCTCTCTCTCTCTCTAGTATAGCAACTTAATATACTTGATTTTTTTATGTTATTTAACCTGTATTTAACTAGGTAAGTCAGTTCAGAACAAATTCTTAATTACAATGACGGCCTACCCCGGCCAAACCCGGACGACGCTGGGCCAATTGTGCGCCGCCCTACGGGACTCCCAATCACAGCCAGATGCGATGCAGCCTGGATAACAACTTAATATATAGGAGGAAAAAGTTGTTACATTATAGCAACAGCATTTGAGGGAAATACAAGCTTTTGACAACAGCTTTTGACTCAAACACATTAGTCTCTTTCAACCTGAAATGATTTAAATGGCTACACAGACGTTATGCTTTTCACCACTGTAACGGTCGTCCTCCTCTTCTGACGAGGAGCAGTAAGGATCGGAGGACCAATGATTTAAATGGCTCCCCAGACGTTATGCTTTTCACCACTGTAACGGTCGTCCTCCTCTTCTGACGAGGAGGAGTAGTAAGGATCGGAGGACCAATGTGCAGCGTCGTACGTGTTCATGCTCTTTATTACAACAAGCTGAAACACTGAAACAAAACAATAAACGCCACGTGAAATAACTAACCGACAACAGTTCTGTGTGGAACAGAAGATAAACACCCACGAAACACAGGTGGAAAAAGGCTAGGTATGATTCTCAATCAGATAACTAACGACACCTGCCTCTGATTGAGAACCATACCAGGCCAAACCCCCCCCCCAAAAAAAAAAACACAGAAAAACGAACATAGACAACCCACCCAACTCACGTCCTGACCATACTAAAACACAGACCTAAATAAAAGAACTAGGGTCACAACGTGACAACCACCTACCGACATGTAGATATTACCTCATTCAATCATCAAACCAAACCTACATGAACGTATAACCTCATTCAATCATCAAACCAAACCTACATGAACGTAGTAGCATAGCATATTTCAATCATCATAAACAACCTCACTATTGTATTTTATTGTGTTATTGTGTTATTTTATTGTGTTACTATTTAATTTGTATCTGCTTGTTAATTTTCTTTCTTTTTAACTGCACTGTGGGTTAAGCAAACATTTCACGGTAAAGTTGTTAAGACTTGTATTCGGGACAAATAACATTTGATCAGAACATCAGATACCATCACGAACGCAACCGTTGAGTGAACAGGAGTGAATCAGGGATGAATGACGCAGAACATTGAGAATGAGCCTCTGATACCCGTCATAGATAAATCACATCAAGGACACATCAATAACAATAAGCATAGAGGTCATGTGCAGGTTGATTGGTCTGTCAGACACTGTCCCTCATCTTATGGCAGGCAGCAATGTAAGTGCTCTGCCAACCCACAGCTCTCTGCATTCTCCCCCAACAGGACTGGTAGCTTGTCCTCATCAGAGAGGTCTTTGAAGCCTTGGGTTTCAAATTTGGGGAAATGACACTCTTTCTCCCTCTCCCGTTTCTCTCTCTCTCTCTCTCTCTCTCTCTCTCTCTCTCTCTCTCTCTCTCTCTCTCTCTCTCTCTCTCTCACCCTCTTTCATTCCATGTCTCATTTAGCTTCTGTTGAATTGTGCAGTGTTTTTATTTGATTTTTCAAGTGGATAGTAGAAGCTTTTAAATAGACTGTTGTAGGCAGGTGTAGGTGTAGTGGAGTTGTGTGTTTCCAGGAAAAGGACAAAATTACTAAAAGGAAGATATTGTCTCATAGAACTTTGTGCCTGTCTGGTTATTAATCTGCCGACCAATCAGACATCATGATTCATCTCGTTATTCACCGCACCATCTCTTAACCATCCAATGTCAATGTTTCTGCACCATTTCCTGTGTTCTTCTGGATATCTAAAGGTCGATAGGTATTATTCCACTTTTTTTTAGTGTGTTACAGCCTGGATTGATACACAACACCCCCCCCCCCAGTCACAACTGTCATTTTGGTGAGCAGCTCCAGTGTATATTTGGCCTTGTGTTTTGTCCTGCTGAAAGGTGAATTTGACTCCCAGTGTCTGTAGGAAGGCAGACTAAACCAGGGAGGGAGGGAGGGAGGGAGGGAGGGAGGGAGGGAGGGAGGGAGGGAGGGAGGGAGGGAGGGAGGGAGGGAGGGAGGGAGGGAGGGATTAGATGGAGGGATTAGATGGGTTGATGAGAATCAAACACAACCCCCCCCAAGCTATATGATGTTCTCAAAACCAGGAATATCCCTCTAGCGTCACCACTAGGGGCAGTGATGTTTGTCTCTTCTCTCACTGCAGCTCCGGCATGGATCCTATTTAGAATGTTGAGTTCTTTCTAGACCCTGGAGAGAACAAGTTAACTTTTACCTTATCAAACAGTTGTTCTACACCCCCCCCCCACCTCACCACCACCTTGTCAATCCTCTTAACTCCTTCTCCGCTCCTCTCCTCTCTTTCCTTCAATCACTTTTTATTTCTGCCAACTCAGCTTTGAGCGTTCAAAACTGTTGTTTGTCCTTTCGGTTCCACTAGCCGCCTCCCCCCTGCCACGCTCGCTGCCCCCCCCCCCCACTCCAATCGATAGCTGCCTTTTCCAGTCACTCCCCAACAGTCCTCAAACTCTGTTTGTCTGAGTCAGGATTTATTGCGAGCCTCGCTCGGTTGAGTACTCAATCTGCCACGCACTATCAATCAAAATCGCACGGCAACGATGAACTTTTCCCGCAGAGAGAAACAGAGCATTATCTCCCGGGCTCGCAGCACCCGGTGCCGGCCACTGAGATGGCTACAGCATGGCACTTTGTTACAGGCCACGTCACATCAGTCAAGCAGAGAGCAGAGGGAGCGGAGAGGGAGAGAGGCGCATGGGTGACAGTGAAGAGAAGGACAGACACAACTCCTATTTCATCTCACCGTAGTTGGGTCGTCTGTCTCACTTCTCTTTGTGGGGAGTGGGGGGGGGGTGTTTTGAAGTGAAGAGGATTTTTGGGATTTCACTTTGTCATGTTTTGTATATTTTTGGGGATAGGGAGTTGGAGAGTTTGTGTCCCTGTCATATTTCATCCATACTGATTGTGTCTGTCAGTGTCCCGGTCATATTTCATTCATACTGATTGTGTCACCTCAGTGTCCGTGTCATACACGACATGTTTGTCAAACATCTCATTACAAAATAATGGCCATTAATATGGAGTTGGTCCCCCCTTTGCTGCTATAACAGCCTCCACTCTTCTGGGAAGGCCTTACGCTAGATGTTGGAACATTGCTGCTATAACAGCCTCCACTCTTCTGGGAAGGCTTTCCACTAGATGTTGGAACATTGCTGCTATAACAGCCTCCACTGATCTGGGAAGGTTTTCCACTAGATGTTGGGACATTGCTGCTATAACAGCCTCCACTCTTCTGGGAAGGCTTTCCACTAGATGTTGGAACATTGCTGTTATAACAGCCTCCACTGATCTGGGAAGGCTTTCCACTAGATGTTGGAACATTGCTGCTATAACAGCCTCCACTCTTCTGGGAAGGCTTTCCACTAGATGTTGGAACATTGCTGTTATAACAGCCTCCACTGATCTGGGAAGGCTTTCCACTAGATGTTGGAACATTGCTGCTATAACAGCCTCCACTCTTCTGGGAAGGCTTTCCACTAGATGTTGGAACATTGCTGTTATAACAGCCTCCACTCTTCTGGGAAGGCTTTCCACTAGATGTTGGAACATTGCTGCTATAACAGCCTCCACTCTTCTGGGAAGGCTTTCCACTAGATGTTGGAACATTGCTGTTATAACAGCCTCCACTCTTCTGGGAAGGCTTTCCACTAGATGTTGGAACATTGCTGTTATAACAGCCTCCACTCTTCTGGGAAGGCTTTCCGCTAGATGTTGGAACATTGCTGATATAACAGCCTGCACTCTTCTGGGAAGGCTTTCCACTAGATGATGGAACATTGCTGCTATAACAGCCTCCACTGATCTGGGAAGGCTTTCCACTAGATGTTGGAACATTGCTGCTATAACAGCCTCCAGTCTTCTGGGAAGGCTTTCCACTAGATGTTGGAACATTGCTGTTATAACAGCCTCCACTCTTCTGGGAAGGCCTTCCGCTAGATGTTGGAACATTGCTGCTATAACAGCCTCCACTCTCCTGGGAAGGCTTTCCACTAGATGTTGGAACATTGCTGCTATAACAGCCTCCACTCTTCTGGGAAGGCTTTCCACTAGATGTTGGAACATTGCTGCTATAACAGCCTCCACTCTTCTGGGAAGGCTTTCCACTAGATGTTGGAACATTGCTGTTATAACAGCCTCCACTGATCTGGGAAGGCTTTCCACTAGATGTTGGAACATTGCTGCTATAACAGCCTCCACTTTTCTGGGAAGGCTTTCCACTAGATGTTGGAACATTGCTGTTATAACAGCCTCCACTGATCTGGGAAGGCTTTCCACTAGATGTTGGAACATTGCTGCTATAACAGCCTCCAGTCTTCTGGGAAGGCTTTCCACTAGATGTTGGAACATTGCTGTTATAACAGCCTCCACTCTTCTGGGAAGGCCTTCCGCTAGATGTTGGAACATTGCTGCTATAACAGCCTCCACTCTCCTGGGAAGGCTTTCCACTAGATGTTGGAACATTGCTGCTATAACAGCCTCCACTCTTCTGGGAAGGCCTTCCGCTAGATGTTGGAACATTGCTGCTATACAGCCTCCACTGATCTGGGAAGGCTTTCCTCTAGATTTTGGAACATTGCTGCTGTAACAGCCTCCACTCTCCTGGGAAGGTTTTCCACTAGATGTTGGAACATTACTGTTATAACAGCCTCCACTCTTCTGGGAAGGCTTTCCACTAGATGTTGGAACATTGCTGCTATAACAGCCTGCACTCTACTGGGAAGGCTTTCCACTAGATGTTGGAACATTGCTGCTATAACAGCCTCCACTCTTCTGGGAAGGCCTTCCGCTAGATGTTGGAACATTGCTGCTATAACAGCCTCCACTGATCTGGGAAGGCTTTCCTCTAGATTTTGGAACATTGCTGCTGTAACAGCCTCCACTCTCCTGGGAAGGTTTTCCACTAGATGTTGGAACATTACTGTTATAACAGCCTCCACTCTTCTGGGAAGGCTTTCCACTAGATGTTGGAACATTGCTGCTATAACAGCCTGCACTCTCCTGGGAAGGCTTTCCACTAGATGATGGAACATTGCTGCTATAACAGCCTCCACTGATCTGGGAAGGCTTTCCACTAGATGTTGGAACATTGCTGCTATAACAGCCTCCAGTCTTCTGGGAAGGCTTTCCAATAGATGTTGGAACATTGCTGCTATAACAGCCTCCACTCTCCTGGGAAGGCTTTCCACTAGATTTTGGAACATTTCTGCTGTAACAGCCTCCACTCTCCTGGGAAGGCTTTCCTCTAGATGTTGGAACATTGCTGCTATAACAGCATCCACTCTCCTGGGAAGGCTTTCCACTAGATGTTGGAACATTACTGCTATAACAGCCTCCACTCTCCTGGGAAGGCTTTCCACTAGATTTTGGAACATTGCTGCTGTAACAGCCTCCACTCTCCTGGGAAGGCTTTCCTCTAAATGTTGGAACATTGCTGCTATAACAGCCTCCACTCTCCTGGGAAGGCTTTCCACTAGATGTTGGAACATTACTGCTATAACGGCCTCCACTCTCCTGGGAAGGTTTTCCACTAGATGTTGGAACATTACTGCTATAACAGCCTCCACTCTCCTGGGAAGGTTTTCCACTAGATGTTGGAACATTACTGCTATAACAGCCTAAACTCTTCTGGGAAGGCTTTCCACTAGATGTTGGAACATTACTGCTATAACAGCCTCCACTCTTCTGGGAAGGCTTTCCACTAGAAGTTGGAACATTGCTGTGGAGACTTGCTTCCATTCAGCCACAAGAGCAATGAAGTAGCATAGTGTCAGTAGTAGCATAGTGTCTGTGGAGTAGCATAGTGTCTGTAGTATCATAGTGTCTGGAGTAGCATAGTGTCTGTAGTAGCATAGTGTCTGTAGTAGCATAGTGTCTGTAGTAGCATATTGTCTGTAGTAGCATAGTGTCTGTAGTAGCATAGTGTCTGTGGAGTAGCATATTGTCTGTAGTAGCATAGTGTCTGTAGTAGCTTAGTGTCTGTTGTAGCATAGTGTCTGTAGTAGCACAGTGTATGTAGTAGCATATTGTCTGTAGTTGCACAGCGTCTGTAGTAGCATAGTGACTGTAGTAGCATAGTGCCTGTGTAGTAGCATAGTGTCTGTGTAGTAGAATAGTATCTGTAGTAGCATGGTGTCTGTAGTAGCATATTGTCTGTAGTACCATAGCATCTGTGAAGTAGCATAGTGTCTGTAGAGTAGCATAGTGTCTGTAGTAGCATAGTGTCTGTAGTAGCATAGTATCTGTAGTAGCATAGTGTCTGTAGTAGCATATTGTCTGTAGTAGCATAGTGTCTGTAGTAGCATAGTGTCTGTAGTAGCATAGTGTCTGTAGTAGCCTAGTGTCTGTAGTAGCATAGTGCCTGTGTAGTAGCACAGTGTCTGTGTAGTTGCATAGTATCTGTAGTTGCATAGTGTCTGTAGTAGCATAGTGTCTGTAGTAGCATAGTGTCTGTAGTAGCATAGTATCTGTAGTAGCATAGTGTCTGTAGTAGCATAGTGTCTGTAGTAGCATAGTGTCTGTAGTAGCATAGTGCCTGTGTAGTAGCACAGTGTCTGTGTAGTTGCATAGTATATGTAGTTGCATAGTGTCTGTAATAGCATAGTGTCTGTAGTAGCATAGTGTCTGTAGTAGCATAGAATCTGTAGTAGCATAGTGTCTGTAGTAGCATAGTGTCTGTAGTAGCATAGTGTCTGTAGTAGCATAGTATCTGTAGTAGCATAGTGTCTGTAGTAGCATAGTGTCTGTAATAGCATAGTATCTGTAATTGCATAGTGTCTGTAGTAGCATAGTGTCTGTAGTAGCATAGTGTCTGTAGTAGCATAGTGTCTGTAGTAGCATAGTGTCTGTAGTAGCATAGTATCTGTAGTAGCATAGTGTCTGTAGTAGCATAGTGTCTGTAGTAGCATAGTGCCGGTGTAGTAGCATAGTATCTGTAGTTGCATAGTGTCTGTAGTAGCATAGTGTCTGTAGTAGCACAGTGTCTGTAGTAGCATAGTGTCTGTAGTAGCATAGTGCCTGTGTAGTAGCACAGTGTCTGTGTAGTTGCATAGTATCTGTAGTAGCATAGTGTCTGTAGTAGCATAGTGTCTGTAGTAGCATAGTGTCTGTAGTAGCATAGTATCTGTAGTAGCATAGTGTCTGTAGTGGCATAGTGCCTGTAGTAGCATAGTGTCTGTAGTAGCATAGTATCTGTAGTAGCATAGTGTCTGTAGTAGCATAGTGCCTGTAGTAGCATAGTGTCTGTAGTTGCATAGTGTCTGTAGTAGCATAGTTTCTGGAGTAGCATAGTGTATGTTGTAGCATAGCATCTGTGAAGTAGCATAGTGTCTGTAGAGTAGCATAGTGTCTGTAATAGCATAGTGTCTGTAGTAGCATATTGTCTGTAGTAGCATAGCATATGTGAAGTAGCATAGTGTCTGTGGAGTAGCATAGTGTCTGTCTAGTAGCATAGTATCTGTAGTAGCATAGTGATTGTAGTAGCATAGTATCTGTAGTAGCATAGTGTCTGTCGTAGCATAGTGTCTTTAGTAGCATAGTGTCTGTGGTAGCATATCGTCTGTGGAGTAGCATAGTGTCTGTAGTAGCATAGTGTCTGTAGTAGCATAGTGTCTGTAGTAGCATAGTATCTGTAGTAGCATAGTGTCTGTAGTAGCATAGTGTCTGTAGTAGCATAGTGCTGGTGTAGTAGCATAGTGTCTATGTAGTAGCATAGTATCTGAAGTAACATAGTGTCTGTAGTAGCATAGTGTCTGTAGTAGCATAGTGTCTGTTGTAGCATAGTGCCTGTGTAGTAGCACAGTGTCTGTGTAGTTGCATAGTATCTGTAGTAGCATAGTGTCTGTAGTAGCATAGTGTCTGTAGTAGCATAGTGTCTGTAGTAGCATAGTGTCTGTAGTAGCATAGTGTCTGGAGTAGCATAGTGTCTGTAGTAGCATAGTGCCTGTGTAGTAGCACAGTGTCTGTGTAGTTGCATAGTATCTGTAGTAGCATAGTGTCTGTAGTAGCATAGTGTCTGGAGTAGCATAGTGTCTGTAGTAGCATAGTGTCTGTAGTAGCATAGTGTCTGTAGTAGCATAGTGTCTGGAGTAGCAAAGTGTATGTTGTAGCATAGCATCTGTGAAGTAGCATAGTGTATGTAGAGTAGCATAGTGTCTGTAGTAGCATAGTGTCTGTAGTAGCATATTGTCTGTAGTAGCATAGTATCTGTAGTAGCATAGTGTCTGTCGTAGCATAGTGTCTTTAGTAGCATAGTGTCTGTGGTAGCATATCGTCTGTGGAGTAGCATAGTGTCTGTAGTAGCATAGTGTCTGTAGTAGCATAGTGTCTGTAGTATCATAGTGTCTGTAGTAGCACAGTGTCTGTAGTAGCATAGTATCTTTAGTAGCATAGTGTCTGTCGTAGCATAGTGTCTTTAGTAGCATAGTGTCTGTGGTAGCATATCGTCTGTGGAGTAGCATAGTGTCTGTAGTATCGTAGTGTCTGTAGTAGCATAGTGTCTGTAGTAGCATAGTGTCTGTAGAGTAGCATAGTGTCTGTAGTAGCATAGTGTCTGTAGTAGCATAGTGTCTGTAGTAGCATAGTGTCTGTAGTAGCACAGTGTCTGTAGTAGCATAGTGTCTGTAGTAGCATAGTGCCTGTGTAGTAGCACAGTGTCTGTGGTAGCATATCATCTGTGGAGTAGCATAGTGTCTGTAGTAGCATAGTGTCTGTAGTAGCATATCGTCTGTGGAGTAGCATAGTGTCTTTAGTAGCATAGTGTCTGGAGTAGCATAGTGTCTGTAGTAGCACTGTGTCTGTAGTAGCACAGCGTCTGTAGTAGCATAGTATCTGTAGTAGCATAGTGTCTGTAGTAGCACAGTGTCTGTAGTAGCACAGTGTCTGTAGTAGCACAGTGTCTGTAGTAGCATAGTGTCTGTAGTAGCATAGTGTCTGTAGTAGCACAGTGTCTGTAGTAGCACAGTGTCTGTAGTAGCATAGTGTCTGTAGTAGCATAGTGTCTGTAATAGCACAGTGTCTGTAGTAGCACAGTGTCTGTAGTAGCACAGTGTCTGCAGTAGCATGGTGTCTATAGTAGCACAGTGTCTGTAGTAGCATGGTGTCTGTAGTAGCATAGTGTCTGTAGTAGCATAGTGTCTATGTAGTAGCATAGTATCTGTAGTTGCATAGTGTCTGTAGTAGCATAGTGCCGGTGTAGTAGCATAGTGTCTATGTAGTAGCATTGTATCTGTAGTAACATAGTGTCTGTAGTAGCATGGTGTCTGTAGTAGCATAGTGTCTGTAGTAGCACAGTGTCTGTAGTAGCACAGTGTCTGTAGTAGCACATTGTCTGTAGTAGCATAGTGTTTGTAGTAGCACAGTGTCTGTAGTCGCACAGTGTCTGTAGTAGCACATTGTCTGTAGTAGCATAGTGTCTATGTAGTAGCATTGTATCTGTAGTAACATTGTATCTGTAGTAGCATAGTGTCTATAGTAGCACAGTGTCTGTAGTAGCATAGTGTCTGTAGTAGCATAGTGTCTGTAGTAGCACAGTGTCTGTTATAGCATAGTGTCTGTAGTATCATAGTGTCTGTAGTAGCACAGTGTCTGTAGTAGCACAGTGTCTGTGGAGTAGCATAGTGTCTGTAGTAGCATAGTGTCTGTAGTATCATAGTGTCTGTAGTAGCATAGTGTCTGTAGTAGCATAGTGTCTGTAGTATCATAGTATCTGTAGTAGCACAGCGTCTGTAGTAGCATAGTGTCTGTAGTAGCATAGTGTCTATAGTATCATAGTGTCTGTAGTAGCACAGTGTCTATAGTAGCATAGTATCTGTAGTTGCATGGTGTCTGTAGTAGCATGGTGTCTATAGTAGCACAGTGTCTGTAGTAGCATGGTGTCTGTAGTAGCATAGTGTCTGTAGTAGCATAGTGTCTATGTAGTAGCATAGTATCTGTAGTTGCATAGTGTCTGTAGTAGCATAGTGTCTGTAGTATCATAGTGTCTGTAGTAGCATAGTGTCTGTAGTAGCATAGTGTCTGTAGTAGCATAGTGTCTGTAGAGTAGCATAGTGTCTGTAGTAGCATAGTGTCTGTAGTAGCATAGTGTCTGTAGTAGCATAGTGTCTGTAGTAGCACAGTGTCTGTAGTAGCATAGTGTCTGTAGTAGCATAGTGCCTGTGTAGTAGCACAGTGTCTGTGGTAGCATATCGTCTGTGGAGTAGCATAGTGTCTGTAGTAGCATAGTGTCTGTAGTAGCATATCGTCTGTGGAGTAGCATAGTGTCTTTAGTAGCATAGTGTCTGGAGTAGCATAGTGTCTGTAGTAGCACTGTGTCTGTAGTAGCACAGCGTCTGTAGTAGCATAGTATCTGTAGTAGCATAGTGTCTGTAGTAGCACAGTGTCTGTAGTAGCACAGTGTCTGTAGTAGCACAGTGTCTGTAGTAGCATAGTGTCTGTAGTAGCATAGTGTCTGTAGTAGCACAGTGTCTGTAGTAGCACAGTGTCTGTAGTAGCACAGTGTCTGTAGTAGCATGGTGTCTATAGTAGCACAGTGTCTGTATTAGCATGGTGTCTGTAGTAGCATAGTGTCTGTAGTAGCATAGTGTCTATGTAGTAGCATAGTATCTGTAGTTGCATAGTGTCTGTAGTAGCATAGTGCCGGTGTAGTAGCATAGTGTCTATGTAGTAGCATTGTATCTGTAGTAACATAGTGTCTGTAGTAGCATGGTGTCTGTAGTAGCATAGTGTCTGTAGTAGCACAGTGTCTGTAGTAGCACAGTGTCTGTAGTAGCACATTGTCTGTAGTAGCATAGTGTTTGTAGTAGCACAGTGTCTGTAGTCGCACAGTGTCTGTAGTTGCACATTGTCTGTAGCAGCATAGTGTCTGTAGTATCATAGTGTCTGTAGTAGCACAGTGTCTGTAGTAGCATAGTGTCTGTAGTAGCATGGTGTCTATAGTAGCACAGTGTCTGTAGTAGCATGGTGTCTGTAGTAGCATAGTGTCTGTAGTAGCACAGTGTCTGTAGTAGCATAGTGTCTGTAGTAGCATAGTGCCGGTGTAGTAGCATAGTGTCTATGTAGTAGCATTGTATCTGTAGTAACATTGTATCTGTAGTAGCATAGTGTCTATAGTAGCACAGTGTCTGTAGTAGCATAGTGTCTGTAGTAGCATAGTGTCTGTAGTAGCACAGTGTCTGTAGTAGCATAGTGTCTGTAGTAGCATAGTGTCTGTAGTAGCATAGTGTCTGTAGTATCATAGTATCTGTAGTAGCACAGCGTCTGTAGTAGCATAGTGTTTGTAGTAGCATAGTGTCTATAGTATCATAGTGTCTGTAGTAGCACAGTGTCTATAGTAGCATAGTATCTGTAGTTGCATGGTGTCTGTAGTAGCATAGTGTCTGTAGTAGCATAGTGTCTGTATTAGCACGGTGTCTGTAGTAGCATAGTGTCTGTAGTAGCATAGTTTCTATAGTATCATAGTGTCTGTAGTAGCACAGTGTCTATAGTAGCATAGTATCTGTAGTTGCATGGTGTCTGTAGTAGCATAGTGTCTGTAGTAGCATAGTGTCTGTAGTAGCATAGTGTCTGTAGTAGCATAGTGTCTGTAGTAGCATAGTGTCTGTAGTAGCACAGTGTCTATAGTAGCATAGTGTCTGTAGTAGCATAGTGTCTATAGTAGCATAGTGCCGGTGTAGTAGCACAGTGTCTGTGGAGTAGCATAGTGTCTGTAGTAGCATAGTGTCTGTAGTAGCATAGTGTCTGTAGTAGCACAGTGTCTGTAGTATCATAGTGTCTGTAGTAGCACAGTGTCTATAGTAGCACAGTGTCTGTAGTAGCACAGCGTCTGTAGTAGCATAGTGTCTGTAGTAGCATAGTGCCTGTAGTAGCATAGTGTCTATAGTAGCATAGTGTCTGTAGTAGCACAGTGTCTGTAGTATCATAGTGTCTGTAGTAGCATAGTGTCTGTAGTAGCACAGTGTCTGTAGTAGCATAGTGTCTATAGTAGCATTACGTCTCTCCACTGTGATAGATGCAGGTGACCAT